>NW_010184793.1:28249-35802 GCF_000695765.1 Mesitornis unicolor | reverse complement strand
GGTTCAGCAAGAAACACCAAAGATGCCTCAGCAGTAGATAAGAGGGTCTAGACCATCCCCTCCCAGGTAAATGCTCATAAGAGCACAATGGAAAGTCATATTTTCTCTTGCTCTCTCTGCAAAGCTTGCTTTGCTTTACTTCTCTCCTTTCATTACAGAAAATCATGAATTATTTTTTATACTGACAGTTAGCATAAAGGAAAGGGTACAGCAGTTATCAGTATAGTACCTCTTACCAAGTGCCCTCCCTGCTCTGGAAATTAAAATCACCTTCTGGAAGAGGAGAGATGCCAGCTTCAATCTATGGGGTGAGTGGACATTAAGCTTCCTGGATAAGTGCTGTAGCTACAATCCATCAAAGACAGAGCCTCTCTGTCCTTCCTTACAGCCATCTTCCAAAATAGTGTGGCAATAGCAAGGTGCACGGAGCCTAATGCTGTCAACCAGCATTCTTATGGAAACCATCCTGGATCAAGCCCATCCAGTTTCGTATGAATTACAATCCAGGCTGATCAGTTCCGTTGAGACCACAGTGATCCAGCAAGGAAAAACTCAAGACTTTGGGGTGGCAGAAGGATTCAGTATTAATGCAAATGTACTGAAAAGCTGAAGCGGCCTCAGGGTTGTGTGTAAGTAATTATGGCTTTTGGGACTGCAATGTTAGATTTAGGTATCTAAATTCTAAGTCTCATTTTAGGCAACCACAACATTTTCTGGATCTGGCCCCTGGTGACTAGTCAAGAGAAGCAGATTTCCTGCTGCCCAAGTATACAATAATTACTTTCCAGCTGAACAACTACACGAGTGTCCTTTCACAGCCAATGAAGCCTGACTCCAGAAATGCTGACTGAGGTCCACATTTGTTGAGCAATCTCATCCCAGGTGTCCATTTCACACATAAAATCCCACAACTAAGCCACATTTTCCATGTCCTGGAGGAAGCACATGCAGATCTGAAGATTACTTTGAGGGGGAAACAGGCACTGGATGCTTGGACACTTGCTGGGAGAGTTGGATTGACCACAGGAGGAGGAAGAGGAAGAAAGAAGAAGAAGAAGAAGAAGAAGAAGACGACGAAGAAGAAGAAGAAGAAGAAGAAAGAAGAAGAAATAAGTAGAACTAGAAGAAGAAAAAAGAAAAAGAAAAAGAAAAAGAAAAAGAAAAAGAAAAAGAAAAAGAAAAAGAAAAAGAAAAAGAAAAAGAAAAAGAAAAAGAAAAAGAAAAAGAAAAAGAAAAAGAAAAAGAAAAAGAAAAAGAAAAAGAAAAAGAAAAAGAAAAAGAAAAAGAAAAAGAAAAAGAAAAAGAAAAAGAAAAAGAAAAAGAAAAAGAAAAAGAAAAAGAAAAAGAAAAAGAAAAAGAAAAAGAGGGCACAACAAAAGGGAAGGTTTTACCACACAGTCTTGAATGCTCCTTCCCATTACAAGCACTAGCCTCAAGCACACCGCACATACTGAGATCACCCTTGTACACCACAGGTGCATCCATCTCACATGCACAATGCTACTTTACAGACTAATCCCAAGTAATTTCCTATAAAACAGTTATAAAAGATAATGCCACAAAAATCCCCAAAGCAATTTTAGCAGTAAAATACTGTTGTTTTTTTTTCCTGAGAGTCCATATTAGGAAGCAAACTCGCCCATTGTGGCTCCTACCTACAGCTTAACCTTTTGGATGCCATGCATGGTGACAGGGTTGCATGCAGTCTAGGTTTGAGGTGTCACACGCTTCTATGCCATAAAATTATTGCTTGCCCTGGTCATAGCCCCTAGCTACAGACTCTGTGTGACTTTCAGGGGCTGCGTGTCTGGTTTTTGCTCAGTGCTTTACAACATTGTGGTTATGCAAAAGTGATGTGAGGAGGTTTCAATGGCCAGAAGATCTGGGTCATGGTTTTGCATGGGGAGAGTAGATGGTTCTCATGTGAAAACACTGAGTTTACACGTGAAATTTCAGGAGACTCAGTGGCATTTACTTAAGGAACGCTCTACTTCAAATCTGTAAAAAAAAAACCACGTTGAAAGTAGTTTCTAGCTACTGTACAAAAGCTTCCATCAGTGCGTCTCATAGCAATTAAAAATAATTTTAAACAACATACCCACCAAAGACTTCCTGTAAAATATACTCATTTTCCAGTCATGTTTTGCCATTTAAACACACACGTGCTCCTATGCAGACACAGATTTTCTACTGCTGTACTCAAAGGCAAGTTTCATGGTGTGGATTGCACAAAGGCTCCTTCTCCCCCTGCCTGGGATGGTGATGGGATGGAGGCTGTGGGGAGAGGCAGAGTGTGATGCCACAGCCAGGAGAGGCTCACCCTCCTCCGTACAGAGCTGGGAGGCTGATGGCTACACAAGGGGTACGAGTCCCGGCACTGGGATTGCATGTGGTATGATGGGTTAAGCCTTGAACAAGCCAAATGAGATTCTCAGCATCCACACAGGGCAGGCTTTCCAAGAGAAAAGATCACGTACACATCATGGGAAAAACAGGGAAGATACAGGATATACATCTACAACACACCTGTTCACAGTGCTTGTACAGCTGTGCCCTTGCTTACCTTGCCCTTTCAAAACAGAAACTTCACACATGTCTGAGTCTGATTAGAGACTCTGCGCACTCTTAAACAAGATTATATCATAAGGCTGAAACAGCTTAAAGCAGAAGAGATGTTAGATGCCAAACACTGCAACTAGGAGAAAAATATTCGAACAGAAAATCCTGTCTCTTGCACAAAGAGAAGTAAAGGCTCTTGGCATTGAAATATTTTTTTATAAAAGATTAATTTTTAGGACCACTTGCTACTTTGAACATAGAACTGTAGTCACATTTCAGGACTTGGACTGATGCAGGGCAATGTGCAAGTGGTCAACAGATAAGGAGGTATCTGAAATGAAGGGAGATTAAAGCACTTCTAATTTCAGTGAAACAAATACTGAACTTCATGATAAGTCTCTGATCTGCAACTGGATTTGCACAGGTGGCTCCCTGGGCAGCACCAGCAGGATTGACTACTCAGACCTTGTTTGGCTGCTACTGAAGGGAACTGTCAGAAGTCATCAAGTCAGTGGCAATTTTCATAAATAAGGAATTGATTAAAATTCTGAGCAAGAATTTTCCTCTTAGAGAAAAACACAAAGAACCCATGAGATGCTACTGAAAGCAGCTGGCAGCATCTCCCCATGTAGCTCCAGTAAATCACTCGGACATGACCACATTTGAAAACTCTCTAAGGCTCAGAGCCAGTCTTGCCCCCCCACCTCGTGTTTTGCAGGACCCCAGAAACCCATTCCCCAGCTGCTGCTGTGACTTCTTCTGCAGCTCAGCACCACTTCAGCCTAGAAGAGATCCTGCTGGGGCATCCCTGCTGCTCAGGGTCATGTAGCTTCTCGGGAGAGAGGTACAGAGAGCTGTCCTAGAGCAGAGAAAGTACCAAACTTGTAACTCCACATGCTAATGTGTGACTTTCACAAGGCCAGGATGTCACGCTGGGGCAAAACCACAGACAGATCGAGGTGGCAGGCTCTAAACCCTGAACAAGGGCATCAGAATTAGTCCCTCTATTGGTGTGAAATAGCTTAGAGACATTTAAACTACTTCACTACCTGATAAACCCATCTCAACGTAGTCATAAATAACTTTTGAACCCCAAAATGCTGTAAAAAGCAGATGGAACAATTTAGATTAAAAAACTACAATCAAACTCAGTTTAAAACACTGACAATTTGTAGAGTAAATGATTAAGCTCTAGACTGCTTTCTTGCACTCCTAGAGTTAGCCAATGTCTTTAAAAACAGGATAAAAACCCAAACCCAGCAACAACCAGAAAGCATTCACAGGTTATTCCCTAACCATGGCTAGATGTATTGCATCATAAAATGTCAACATCAAAACAATATAGAAAAAATAATTACAGACAGTGTTAGTGTTGTAAGCTGATAAGGACCAGATGGTCTTTTGTATTTATGGTTTGCCTTGTGCATACAAATGCTTTTGGGATCTAATTAGCCTTCTACAAAACTCAAACTGGGTAATTACTATCATTATCCTCTTTTCAAATAAATCTGAAGTCTAAACTGCAATTAAGTTTTTTATCTTACAATTCATATCCATGCATTTTAAGAATTGTTCTTTGCTATCTCTTCACAAATCTTCTTCCAGTGATTGACGTAAATAAGATGGAAGAGCTTCAAATAATTTTAAAAAGCATGATTTTGTACAAAGAAGAGTTTTCCGTTAGCAGCGTTAAAGCATTCCTGAGAAACGCTGCATTCATGGTGAACGGGTTTCTGATTTTCTAAGAATCTGATTCCGCCACTTTCGTGGTTGTTGAATGTCCCATGTGCCTATCGACAGCAATCACAGAAAACAAAGAATAAGGCACAACTGGCAGAGCTGCTGAGAAATGCTTATACAGAGACATATAACTGCTCCTGTAGGTACAGTGATCATCTTTTATATGACACAAAGTGGCAGTCATTCTAATTAACTTCTGACTTAGGCAACCCAGAAGCTGATGATGGGCTTTGAAAGGGTAGTGGTGCAAATAATAAGCAAGAATGTCACTTTTATTGGTTTCTTGCCCCCAGGACAGCTAATAACATGACAAAGGTAGCATGCCACAGAAGAGCGTGACAGTATAATAATGTACGCCACTGAAGTTGTTTAATGGGGAATTAATCAAAATCCATCCAAAAATAGATAGCAGATGAGATTACAATGTTATAAGCTAATCATCTTCCACCCCCATCCCCGACAAATGATTATAGGTTGCAGAACTGCGCTGCCATTTCCTCTTGCTCTTGCAAGAAAGAAAGTACAAAGTTAAAAGCTGATGCGAAGAGATATAACACTTCTGGCAACTAATGGAGGACATACTAGGTGGCCAAAGTTTTGATGTAAATTCCTATTTTCTTGCTGATATGTTTTCATTTTATTCTACTAATTCTGTGACTTTCATTAATAAATGGACTATCAAAATCAGTACTAAAATCAGAGCAAAAGCTGTTTCAATCTAGATTGGTTTTCTGATAACACCACCATTTTCTCTAGCTAAACTTCTGCAAACATGACCTCCTTTCTCATGCGAACTGCTTACTTTGGAAACAGAATCAGAAATGTAATAAATCAAATTTATATTTGACTGTTCTGTGAACAAGGGCTTAAGCATTTTTAACCCTCCCAGCTGCATGGCATATATTTCAGATATTGGACCACAGGATAATTCAGGCTGGAAGGGACCTTGGGAAGTCCAGTTTGCTGCATTTACCACGGGACTGCTCATCCTCTTGAATTTACATGTGCAAACAAGGTACACAATTGCAATTTTTATTAAACTTTTTCTTTTTACAACACAAAACCTTGAAGCCTTGAACTCAGAAAAGCAACGCAGACTCCTATGCCAATACAGAGAGACTTCCAATATCCCTGCTCAGACACCTACATTCCCATCATTGCCCGTGTTCCTGAGCCCACATCTGTCGTGTGATGCAGAAACAGTTTCGCGCCTGGCTGAACCTTGATGGGACCAAAATTAGGCACCCATTTGTCTATTATCTCATTTAGTGGAGGCAGTGCTGTATATGTGTGCTTTGAGCTTGCCTAAGCACTGGGACAAGGAAAGGCAAGGCAAGCGTGGCCATCTTGCCTCTCCTACCTCCTCACCCAGAAATTAATCCCTTCTACTAAGATATGTGAAATTGAAATTCAATTCTTCCCTCCTCCTGCCTGATAAGGACCAGAGATCTGAATCCAGGCCTGAAGAAGCACTGCAGCCACCTGACAGGAGTTTTCTGAGACATGCCCTCTTAGCGCATTCCTTTCATTAGGGAAAAAATAATTATATATTCATGGGAGCAGGGGCAGAAAAACAGATTTCTCTTTTCCCAGTTGAGTGCCTGTATCACCTGGCTACTGAGTCACTGTCACTCTTTATGGCCTAATTCTGTAATGATTTCCATGACAACAGAGCTATTTGCTATTTGAATATTGTGGAGCCTTAAAAAAAAATCTTTACAGATAATAATGCAAAGAAATATCACAGATAATATTAAAAGCAAAAGGAAAAATTGTAAAAACAGACACTATGCAGGAAGTAATCATCATCTCTGACTTCAGCAGGCAATTTCTCTGTGTTTGCAGGCAAGCAACAGAAACTGCTTAAGTGCATCAAAAGATCTTTTCTGCTGTAGTGAGATAAATACATGCTTAGTTGCTGATTTCCTAATCTTCAATTAAGTGCAGCATGTCAAAATGCAGCTTTGCTTGACTCCTCAGATATCTGTCTGTTGTGGTTTTGGGGGGGATATTTTTACTTGCATATTTGATGTTTGCAGTATGCAAGGCAATCTCATTTTACATGAAAAAGGCTCCTTATAATTGGAAATTTATAGCTGAAAAATGGGGCTTACTTCCCAGGAACTGGAACTTTTTGTGATGTGCGTGCATTACATGCAGAGATGCATCCCACCAGGGGAGGGAATGTGTCCCAGGCACTCAGCTCTAATCAGTTTTGTTTTCCCCAGTGTTTCTCTCCGAGGGCACATCTGTCCTACCCCTCCATGGGCTGTGTGGCAAGGGCGGAAAGCTCAGTGCTTCACCCTCCTCTCTTCCTCCCACAGCACAGCCCAGAATGCCACTCGAAGGAAAGAAGGAGGGCAGGCAAGATGCAGAATGTAAAGGGATCACACATGAGAAAAATATTTCTTAAATAAATTCTCAGTCTCTGCCAAATGCTTATACAGATGCATGGGCTTTAGAGCAGACACCAGCTCACGGGAAGGCGAGCCCTGAAACTCTCAGCAGACACAGGAGAGCCCTGGAGACCACTGCTACAGCATCACGTTAGGGGGGTGTGAAGCTCTTCAGAGAGAGGCTTTGCAAAGGTCAGGAGAAAAAGCTGCTTCATGAGCTGTAGAAAAATAAACTGACTATTGCAGCTGGGTTGAGATCGGAGCTGTTGCTGCACACCTTGGCGCACACTGAGTTAGGAGGTTTTAGGGCTAATATCACCATGATCTTAATCTATCTATTATTAAGATCCATTTCTATACTGATTTTAGGAAAGACTCATTCAGTGAAGGTAAAAAAGCAGGCATCCTTTCACATTGAGCAAGCATGGCAAATCCTCAGAAGTTAAATTAGGAAGCAAAAAGAGAAGGAAAGCCTTACATCTCCCTTTCTCAAATAAGAAGTATTGTCCAAAACATGTGGAGGGGCTTTAAGTAATGCTTTTGACATCAAAGATGTGCTTATGGAGTCAAGTCTTAAGTGGAAGAAGGGCCCACAGCCAAAAGAGTCATTGTAAGGCAGAAGATGTCTCCAGAGCCAAAAGGTTTGGAGGGGTGAGCTGGTGGCAGGCAGGGTCAAAGGCTGAGGAGCTTTGCTTTCAGAGGGCTCCCATGGCTTCTGTGGGAGGTGCTCAGACCTGCAGGTGTCATCAGAATCAAAGGGAGAGTCTGGAAAACCCATGTCTGCAGGGAATGCCAATGGAGACAAAAACAGGAACAGTTTTCAACTGAAGTTGGAAAAATGGGGAATTTATGCTTAAC
>NW_010184793.1:0-28218 GCF_000695765.1 Mesitornis unicolor | reverse complement strand
AGCAGGAATCCTTAGCAGTTGCAGCTGCATCATTCATAAATGTAGTTCTGTGAAATGACGTAACACCTTCAGATCCATCACTATCAATGAGGAAACGTCTACCTGTATGGGACACCTTGCACCCAGTGCAAGGCTACAAAGCAATGCTCATGTCAGCCAATTTGTCACTCTGAAACCATGCTCTGGCCTTGGATTTTACTACATGTTTGCACCCACTGAAATTACTGCACATAGCTCAGTCTTCTGCTACAGGAACAAGGATTGACTCTGCTAGGAAAACTAGAATCAGCTCTCAGCGTGCTCTTTATCGTCCAAAAAGTGGAAAACAGATAGATACCACAATTCCCACAGACATAGGAGTCCATGGACATGGACTCATAAATCTCTTACTGTGGTGACCACAGGAGAGCCATGATAATGACCAAAGGAGTGCTCAAGTCAGTTACGGGAAGATGGAGGCATCCTTATTTACAGAAGTCCCTTGGTGCCTAGTGGAAACACATCACGTCTGACGTAAGTAGCTCAGCTTTGAGCATGAGTGGGGCTCAAAGGGGTCCAGGGGTTCCTTTCAATCTAAACTTTTCCATTATTCAGTAGATGAAAACAAACAAATTTTTAAAAAAGAGATTTTAGGAAATAATCCATAGGACATATGCAGGGTGTGAATGGTCCGTCTTGAACAACTGTGGTCAAGGAGAGCAGTAATCATGCAGTATCATCCATGCCCCCTTTGCATGGGGCACTTAGAGCATCTGAATGCACACAAGACATACAGATACAGTAACCAAAACAGTCTTGGCACCTCTGTACTGGAGGTGTGTGGAGGTCTGCAGTGCAGTGTGCGTACAGACAGGCACTCTAAGGATAACTGTATTTTATTTCCCAGCATAAAACTCAATTGTCCCAATAATGGCATGGCTTGCAGCCAACAGTACTGTTGTGTTTTTCTCTGAACAATAATTGAGTTGACAGTCCATCTTTTCACTGGGGGTTGAAATATCAAATTTGATCAGATATTAGTACTGATGCTGCAGCATTTTGCCAGCTTGCCAGTTTTTATGGATGACAGGTGGATTTGTGATCACAGCACCATGACTGAGAGCTGCAGATGTGGCAGGAGGTTTCCTTGGTCATGGGTTCAGGAACTGGTGCTGCAGAATATAATACAGTGCAAGAGTGGGAAAATGGGTCAGACTGACAGCAATCAGACCCATGAGTGACAGCTGACTGTGAAATGTCACTGGAAATGCTTAAGTCTGTGATGCCTTTGCTGCCATTTACCAGTCAAACTCCTGCACCCTCTGGACTTTGGATGAATGAGTATTTCTAACAAGAGGAAAACGCAATGCATTTAAGGAATATTACAACATGTGTCTTTTCTGTAGCTCTGTTAAATGTGAAGCTGGTGATTACATTTGAACCTTTCCAGTCATTGGCTTTCAGATTTTTTTTCAGGCTTTTATTCAGGGAAACACATCATGCATATGGTTTAGTCTCCTTGTTTTCAAGAACATGCTTAGCTTCAGAAGTGTGCTTAAATGTCTTCTCAAATTGCTTTGTGATATGTGCCTTAACGCAGGCTGGCATAACTGCTTAGCCATGTAGCAGCTCACTCAAAAAGTTCGTACTACCCAGATGGCTCACTACACCTCTCTTCTGCAATCTCTGCTGGATGCCAAATGGCTCCTAAGTGAAGCTGAAGGATTGGTACTTGACCTTCTAATACCACGCATAGTTGATATTGCCTGGGAAGCCATCCTTCCTGCCTTTTGTAAAAGCCAAGCAATCACACTCTCCTGATGCAATGGTGCTGAACTAAGTTACTCAGCATAAAAGCTTCATGATTTGAAACGGATGAGAGCAGGTAGGGAGTTCCTAAATACGTACATCTTGACGATACTTCCTGAACCATGAAATGCAGCTTCCCTCATCAGAAGCTACACCTGCTGACACACTGCAAACCTCAGACCTCTCTGTTTCAAAGAACTGAGAGTTAAGTGATCACATTATGTGTGCCTGTCATTCTTCCCCAATAACTTTTTTTTCTCTTAGCCAATTTTAACCTTAATTTGACAGAAAGAGAGAATTCTCTATCCAAGTTCCCATGAATCTGATGAAAACGAGCAGCCAACTAAAGGATGGGGGCCCACGCTACTGCCTCTCTGTGCTCAAGCTGTAGCACGACTTCAGCTGACTTACTAGTGAATAGAGAATTCACGTGTCAAAATGAATTATGAATGGAGGAGTCATAGGCAATGTGCAACTCATTGGGCAGCAGTACCACCAGATTTTTTTTTTTCGACCATGGCAAGCAAAATCAAATGTTTCATGGAATTGCTGAATTCTTGATGTTTCTGTTATTTTTTATCCTGTTTGGCCAGTATTAACCAAGCACAACAGAGGGACATCTAGAAAAAGGAGAAAAATGCCCAAGCATTCATTTCAGTTCACTTCTATAATCCCATCAGTTAATCTCTGCAGTTGTATGTAGGAGCCCATGCGTAACTGTCAGAATACTCTGAGAAAGGGAAGGCGAAAGAAGGGAGCTTGAGAGATGTATAGAAAGAGAAGACAAAATTCTGTTTTCCAAACTCCAATTTAAAAGCACCTTTAGGGTTTTCTTTTAAGCATTATTTTGATGAATATTTTTGTAAGACAGAGAACTTGTAACAAGCACACATGTGGAAAAAAACATCCCAAGTTAAAAAATAAATTCTGTCTCATTATTATCACTCTTAAACAGCACACCTTTGTTACAAATGGCGATAACACATAGGGACTAGTTCATCTGTGTCAATTTTGGGGTAATAGTAAAGAATATCAGTAGTCTGGTTGTATGTGCCCACAGCCAGCAGGACAAAATATATTCTTTTATGGTATAAAACTATTAATCACTCAAATTCCAGCTCAGTAAAACCACACAGTAATTGCATCCAGCTGCCACCAAGGAAGAAGGAGAATCACCTCCCTCCGTTGTGGATCTCCCCTGTACTTATCCCTTTTTGAGGAAACCTCTCCCAAGAAGCAAGCCCCTAGATGATGTTTGCAGGCTTTTCGCCCTTTCCAGACTGGAAATATATTTAAACCGGCAAGCTGGGAAAGAGGCCCCTGGGCAAACCCTCAGCATGGGCTCGTGATTCTGGTACAGAGCTGAGCCAGCCGCTCCTCCAGGTACTCGAAGACTCACTATGTCTTGTTACAGCATCCAACTCATTGAAATACAGGAGGGCAGTAAGATGCAGTGTGCAATACTCTCTGCCACCCAAAAATATTTGCACTTATAGCCTAACAAATCGATCAGATGTAAGCAGAATCTTAAACTGAATTTAAACAGGCAAAGTGAGCACAAAATCCTGTTTAATTCTATCAACACTAGAAGTTAATGTTTTTCTATTGGCCACACTGATTTCATAAGGGATAAAGTTAATGCATGCCCTACTGTCTTCTGTAGTTCTTAAGGAAAAAATTGGGTTTGCATACCAAATAATGATATATTCACAAACATCTGCCCCAAGAGATATCTTTGGAGGAGAGATTATGACACAATTATTACAAATAATCTTGTTTCGTTTGCCAAGCTGATTTGCTTCAGAGAAATAAGTGAGAGAGAAATTCAGCGGAGTTTCCATGGGACTCTGAGCTAGAGAGAATACAGAGAGGCCAAGCCCTGCATCAAATAGAGCACGCTGCTAAACCGGAACTGCCGGTGCCGGCTTCTCAGTGGTTCAGAGCATGGCTGCTTCCTAACAAATTAGAAATGACAAATTTAGTGCTAGTTCAAAGGGAACAGAGTACTGATACAGGAATCAGGGAACCACACAAGCTCTTGTAGTAATACCAATGGTTTTGGTTCAGTCAATGCTCCCTACATACAGCATATTACACATTGTCATTTTTGCTCTAACCAATGGGTCCTTCACACCTCATCACCCAACACTTGATGTTATGTGGCTCTGTCCACTTTTCCTAGCTTTTCCATTCACTTGTCAATCTACCACTTGGAATTCAAAACTAGTGCTAAGGTCAGAGCTCTGGCAGGCAAAAATCAGCTCTACTTCAGTGAAATTTCTGGTCAACTCAAGCTGTAATAGAGCAGATCAACTATATAGCTCTGATCAGAACTGGAGCATCTCTAATCCTCCTCTTCACTCAGCCCATACTTCCTTCCAACTGTTACAACTTTACAGCATCTGCCACCACTTGTCTGAGAGACATTTTACTTCTATTCTCCAGTTAGACTCTGTCTTTATGGTATTTTTATGACCATCCACACCCTGTCAACAACTGTTCATGTTTCAGTATTGGACCTGGAATGTGAACTGGAAGGACAAGGCTCCTTGTGCTCCTTTCCTCCCCATGGACTGCTTCTCTTGCAGACCAGGTCCCCTGAAAGAAGCATGGTGTCCCTAGAGTTGAAGCCAAAATACAAAAAAGAGACTGTGCTACACAAACTCCTCCAAAAGTTTTCCACTAAAAATGCCTGGCAATATGCAGTCAGGCCCAGAACGGTGATAACCCTGTGTGCATCAAGTGAGAAGGAATAATATGAAAAGACTTTCAACAGGGAATTGTCTAAGACAGAACCAGAGGATGGCAAAGAGTCCCGGTTCCTAATGGTCCTACTGCTTCATGACAGGGACATCTTGAATGAATGCCTGCATTTGATTAGATTATACTGGAATTGGTGTGCAACAACTTAAAAGGCAATATAGATCTTTGTATTTGCAAGTACTCCAAACACGAATGTATACAACTATGGGTAGCCTGCTACTGAGAGCATGTTGTCTGCACTCCAGCACCAGGAGCTTTCAATCTGTTAAGATACCATGGAATATATGTCAATATATCCATGGAAAAGGGCCATTGTACTTTCTATTACCCTTCCTTTTTCATTGCCAGGCTCTTTTGGAGCCAAGGAAGGACGTTTCTTTGAGCATTTGTGTTTCACCATGCCTTCACTTCCATCAAGACACCCGTAACACATACTGCAGTCTGTTGCAGACTTCTTTATGCCCTGAGGCGAGAGCGGGATACGAGCTGTTCAAATCCAAATTCTTGCATAAGCACGAGGCATTCTCAGAAACTGAGCCCCAGCTGACAGTGGCAGTGAATGGGAAAGCCGCGTGTAATGCTGGTGGAGAAGCTCCTGTCCAGATCCAGCACAGCGAGAGTTGCTGGCTGACCTGGGACAGCTTGGTGGCCGAGATGCTTCCTAGGAAGGCCAGAGATCTGGGCAGAGACCTTGCAGGTGCAGAAGGGAACTGAACTTGGCTCTCCCTTGGAGAGGATTTCTTTAAGCATCAGTAAATCACACTACAGAGTGGTAATATTGTCATCTCCTTTTCACAACTGAGTTTTTGTTGCAAATCAGTTCTTTCCGAACTCACCTTCCTGCAGTCCCAAGAACGGCAGGACTCAAACCACCCCACACAGACAGAAGCCCTGTGGCCCAGGCAGAACCCTATTAAATGCTGGTGCTTGCCCCACACCTCAAGTTTTACAACAGTAATGAGCTGAGCTATGCACAGCTTCAAAGCTTGTTAGGCCTTGTCTGGTCCTGAATGTGCTGTAGCTTAGTTTTTGCTGTACCTCCAAAAATTAAGAAATTTTTGTTACGCTTGCCATTAGCAGTCTGATGCCTTTTGACTTCCTTGTGGTTTGGAACTTGTTTTAGTTGTATCACTACTTAATTTACTTTAACTTCAGTTCTGCTTAGCTTTGTGCAATTGCAGATTCTTTTCCTCCTCACAGAAAGTCGTAATGGTGTATACAGAGAAAGATTAGCAAAAGTAAGCAACTGTAGTACAACTAACCTCACGAATCAACAGGAAAACACAACCTATGGACTACTGTGATGTTGAACCACAGAGAAATAGTAATTTTGCATGAACTAAAACCTGAGGAGAAGGAAATGCCCATCATCATCATCATCATCATCATCATCATCATCATCATCATATTCCTCTCGCAAAGAGCATGAGGTGCTGACAACTCCCCCTACCAATGCATTAGAGGAAGAAAATGTAACATCAGAGGAAAGGACAGATACCTGTGCACAGAGTTTTACTGTAGTACTAATCATCCTTTACAGAAATTTGATGGTCTAGATTCTTGCTATAACTGATCTAATAATAAGCAGTTGTTGCATTTTGACTGGACTGGAAAGACATTAATTAGAATAAAAATAAATTCTGATTCTCATGTTCTCACATTAGATATGTTCTTTTGGTGACCTATATTTTATATGAAACATTTGGAATTCTGTATGTAAAAATATGCACATGTATATATACACATAAAGTGATTTACAGAAGACTTTTATTACACAGCAGTGCAGCTGTGGAAACCATCACAAGGTTGATTCATGAATTTAAAGTAAATCAGACCAAGTCAATTGCTGGAAGAGCTCTGCACTGCTGTGAACAGCAGTAGATAAAGTGCATAAAATATCTGTAAAAGTGATCCTCTGAATCCCAGAGTTAATGTACTTTTTAAAATGGACTATCATGAATTATTTTATTCCCATTACTTAAAAATATTTAACTATAATTTGTGTTGCCAAAATAACTTCTTAGGAGAGATGATACTGGACAACATAGAAGGCAAAAACTGCTTTAACAGCAGTGTTGTTCTGAGTAACAGCAAAGCTCTGAAATTAGTCCTTACCCCACACAAAATACCTAAACCAAACCAGTCTTTTTATTCTTTATAGTACTTATGAGAGTCACTACCAAAAGAGATGCAAGTTAAATGAAAAGTCTTGTTGAAGATTTTCAGTGCTGACCCTTTCAATGCTCTTAATTTTTACTGTTGCATCAATCTCACACTCACTGCAACTATTATCATCAAGCAAAGATGATCACTTTTTATAATCAGTCAAAAGAGGCTTCTGAGAGTTGCAGCAAAGAACACTTAAGGGAAAACTTTCCCAATTAATAGACTATTTTCCTTTTCTTCCTGAAGACATAAGGTTATAAAATTTCCTTTAAAAATAGATTAAGGTGAAAAGAAGTCTTTGAGATTATGGGACAAATTTCATTTGAGGAGAGGTCAATAAGAGCATTCTCAATTCATTACTAGACTACGCAGCAGAGGACTGGGTGGTCAACCCAACTCTTGCCAGAAGCATCTATCAGAAGGTAAAATCAACTCTCTCATTTCCCTTGTTGTTTCACGTTGCTCAGAGAGCAACGTAACAGCAGTACAACATGCTGCAGATTTTTTCTTAGTCACCTCTTGCCCCAGTGAGTGATTACTAAAAATACTATAGAGATGCTTTGCTGAAGGATTTATTCAGGCTTGCAAAGTGTGACCATTTTATCGATGCTTTAATCACCAATTAGTACACATGCTGCTGCTATTAACTCACTACAGCTTTATCTAATGTGAATAAAAACCATCAGCTTGCTTCTGCTTTAGAAAAGTAAAGGGATGAGCAGCACAGGACTGGCTGAGCTAAACAGTAGCTTTGCTTTTAGGCAGAAAACCTTGTCATGGGTTAGACAGAAAGCAGCAGGCGTTCCTAGTTTTCAGGGACTGGACGAAGTGCTTTAAAATGCCTCAAGGCCAGAAATCTTTTAAAATACATTCCAGCCAAGCTCAAGATGTACCATGTCTTTTACATTGTACTGTAGACAATTACAGAGCAATACCAAAGTCATGCTCTGTGCTGATATAATGCTGAGCTGAAATCCTAAACTGCTGGATGTCATTCTGCAAGACACGGTACAGCTGGTTTTATTATGCCGTTTTTTTCTTTGTATGTTGTCCGATTCCTATGTTATATATACCCTGGTCACTATTTCACCTGTGTTTTCAAGCATCTGACTTCCTGCTTCCAGTCCTGTATCATCTATTTTTATACATTTTTTTCCCAAGGAAGGGGAATCCTTCCTCCACTGACTAATACTAAGACTCATATCTGCATAGAAATCTAATGCTTCATATAGCTAGCAAACAATGTGTAACCAGCATCTTCATCTTTAAATTTACAGTATCTGACCAGCACCCTGAGCAATTCTTAACTCTGCCACTTTCACTTTAACAGGCATGAGCACCAGATGTCCCTGAAGAACTTGCAGGAAACCACCAAAACACATACCCTCCGTACTGTGGAAGTTCCTTCATACTGCCCTTCCAATTAATGGTTGGCTTTGAAGCATGAGGGTTTATAACTCCTGATTTTTTCTTTTTACCCTTTCTAGCACAATTGTGGTTATTCTCATTAGCTGGTTCCATACCTTGAGGCCACAAGCAGCACAGGTTCATTATCTGGCATAACTTTTAATTATGATTGTTCAGGGCTTGAAAAAATGAACAGTAAAAACTTCTAAATGCCTTAATGACATGAGATTCTCTAAGGGTGCTCCTAAATGGGAAATAAAATCACCTTTTTCACAACGAATAAAACAGCAGTGGTGGAATAAAGCTTACCGTGACCCATGATTGCTCCTTGCAAGCCATACACACACTTTTACGTTCCTAAATTTTTCAGTAAACATTTGTTATGTAGATGCAACTTCCCATCCTACATCTTTGCTGAAGATATTTCAAAATCATTTAAAGCTCTAACAGCTTTAGTTACTTCTTTTTCTATTTTTGCAAGCAAAGCAGCAATTTAAGTCCACATAACAGACCCAACAGATTTGCATTAGAAGTATGTGACTTGAACACAAAAACAACGAGCCTTTTGACAAGCTCACTCTACAAACCGATGAATATATGGTACCTAACTGTGATGAAATATTTAATACTGCAGATTATTTGCAGTTCACTTATAAAAAGCCACTGACAACTCTGAGGAAACTGTGAAAAACATACTAAAGAATTCTGCTGATGAACTACATTTTCAAAGGGAAGAGTCATTCTTCTATTTTCCTAACCAACAAAGCTAGCATTAAGAAACTGCTTATTGTGACTCTGACAATACCCTCCTGTGGTTTCACCCTCACCTCCCTTCATAAACTGTGCGCTTGTGACTGTGCAATCCCAAGTACTACCCTGGGAACAAAGAATCGCAGATTTCTGAGCAAGAAATGGCAGAACATTTGGTGCAGACGAGGCCCACAAAGACCATTTTTTCAGAAGCTTATGCCAACAAGAGTAGCCTTATCTCATATGTATCAAACACAAAGGTCCCTTTCAGTGCTAAAGCTTCAAATAAAAGGATGATACCAGGAGAGGAAGCTGTAAATGACACAAGGAGAAGGGAAGGACTCAGGATACGCAGAAAGAAGAAAGCTGTCCCTTAGACAGTATCCAGAGTGAAGAGGCAGAGCAAACATGTTTTAGAAGAGCCGAGCTGGAAAGGCAGCTCAAATTAAACACAGGACTGGAAGGACAAGGACTGCACTCAATGATGGTTCAAGAGAGGCAGGGGGTAGGAGCTCTCTAATCAAATGCAGGCATGTACAACTGAGATCTCTATAGCCTGCTTAGCTGCCCAACACAAATTTGCTGTCAATGAGGAACATCCTTTATCCTCACAGAGATGCCTGAAATGTGTTTTGTTTGATTTCAGTGTGCATTTAGGGAATCCTGAGGAACTAGCTCAAATGCAAATACTCCTATTACTGCTTTTAAAAATCAGGTGACACAAATTCTACTCCATAGTCTTAAATGGTTCAGCAATGTAGTTGTTTTGGAAATAGATGCCTGAGAAGCTGTTGGAAACGAAGTCTGGAAATTCAGAAACTTTGTTTCCAGCTAGGAGCAATTTTTAGGAAATGTCAGTGAATTCTAAAATTTAAGACTTCACATAATATGTTTTCAGTTGTCCTTGGGATTGTAACTGCTTATTAAATAAACTTCCCAGAATTCATCAGAATGTTTGTGTAAATCAGGAAAACATAAACCAAAACTTGAACGTGATAAAGCAAAATTAGTCCAACTGCTAACACTTACACGCATACAACCAGCTGCTAAGAGCACAACCTTAACACAAGTCATGATCAAATGATATGCAGATTTTATCACACTTACTGTTATTGACCTGGACATACAGCCTGGATACAATGATTTGATACTGGTAATCTGTCAGTGCCTTCAAACCATTGATCTGATTTACCTTGTCACATGCCTCACTGCACTGCAGTTAAAACTCATGGCTGTGAACGTAGTCATAACAGACTTGTCATCCACAACTACTCAAGAGCTGTATCAAAATGCTGCATCGATCCTTCTGTTAAGCCCAAATTAATTTTATATCCAAACCAACAGCATGGGCAGATGAAGACAGAGGTAACATCTGGAATGTGGCAAGGATGAAAGTTTGTGTCCCAGCAGGACCTGGATGAAAACCGAGGCTTGCAGTCCAGACAGTCAGATTGCCCCAGCAGCTTACCTCAACCAACCACCAGGCAACTCATAGCAGCTTCCAACCATGGTGTCTACATCAAGTAAACTGACCCAGAATCTTTACAAAAGGGTCTGAGATTGCAGCAAGACACTGTGGGATGTGAAGGCCCCCAGGCAATGAGCATCCTGGTGCAGCAGCAGGGAATTCTCAAGAGCAGTATTTTACTCTTACTCAAGATTTTCATATGACTTGTGCTCTCTCAAATAATGCAAAGCACTGAAGACAGGAAACTTGCTCATCTGGGACTGTCCATCTATGCTAGGTTTTTAGTAATACTGAAACTACCCCAGTTTTTGAGGAAAAAAAGGATGTGAATGTAAGTCAGCATTTCATCAAACTACCTGTGCTGCAGGACACACATCCTTAGAGAAAGGTGACCAGGAAATTTTACCTTCTGGGGTTGTGCAAAGTTATCTTATTTACATCCACAAATTTCCACCATCAGCATATTTATAGCAGCATTTCCCAGATCCAAATATTAGTATCAGGGAGGAAAAAAACATACTACAGAGAGACAGTTTTATTTGTATTTATATAATTCAACTATCCATTTCTGTAAACACAGAGAATAAAATAAAAATAAAGTAACACTAAGTAATACTAAGAATTAACACATCTGAACAAAGGTACCAGTGGCATTCTTCACTATTGTCTGTAAATTCTAACCACGTGCACTTCAACACAACCACAGAAACATCACTGACTATAAAGTCAGAGAGAGATTCCCAGGAATAAAAGCAAATATAAGAATACCCCTGTTGTGGTTTAACCCAGACAGTAACTAAGCACAATGCAGCCGATCACTCACACCCTCCCGCAGTGGGATGGGGGAGAGAATCAAAAGAAGAAGATAGGTAAACTCATAGGTTGAGACAAGAACAGTTTAATAATTGAAATATAATTAATAAAAATAAAATAATAAAAATAACAACAACAACAATACAACAACAATAATAAATTGTTATGATAATACAGAAAATAAAATAGTAAAAGAAAACAAGACCAAGAGAAAACAAGTGATGTGATTCACCATCTACTAACCAATGCCCAGCCAGTCCCTGAGTAATGATTGCACCCTCCAGCTAACTCCCCCCAGCTTATATATTGAATATGATGTCTAATGGTATGGAATATCTCTTTGGTCAGTTTGAGTCAGCTGTCCCGGCTGTCTCTCCTCCCAGATTCTCTCTAACAGAAGCTAGGTGGACAGGGATGTTATGAGAAACACCCCTGGAAGTCCTTGGCTTAATGTAAACATTGCTTGGCAACAACTAAAACAACAGTGTGTTATCAGGTTGCCCTCAGTACAAATCAAAAAATCTCAAACTAGCTGCTATGAAGAAAATTAACTCTATCCCAGCTAAAATCCAGAACAGCATCTGAGTATTTATTTACATCAAGAATAAAACTGGCAGATTTAATACCTATACAGGAACAGTTACATGACTGTAATGCTCAGCTGCCTACAAATGCTCCATGCTTGAAAATATTCCTTATGTACCTTACTTATCTCTACAGTTAACAACGACAAGCTTTCTAGCTGACTAGGAGTTATTTATTTATATGCTGCACTTCAGAATGGCTGGACTCCTACCCCGTACCACAGAAAAAACTAAAGATGCCCTCTTTGCTGAGTCTGGTAGAAATAGAAGAGATTCAGTGCTCAGCAGCAAGCAGGTCAGTAGCAAGGCTTCTTTCTTTCAACCAGGTTTTAGAGATGTTGGCAAGGCTGGATGCTCTCCCTTTTAAGTCCTCTCAGGAGTTTCTTGACTAATGTCTATTTACCTTTAAAAATGGCTAGTGCCTTTCTCTCAGTCTATTTATATCAACTTTATGGCTTTTCCATTCAGGTAACTTTGGTCTTTGAGAAGTCACAGATTCAGATCTTCATCAAACCAGTAGTTGCGAACACCTCTTTTGACACAGCTTAGGTCAAGTATTCTCTCAGTCATCCTAAAATATCCTTACTGAATTCCTTTTCCTAAGCATCATGCAGAATAAAAAGCCTTCCACCTGCATCACAGTTTGGAGTTTGATCTGCACACTGTCTTCCACTGCTGAGCCTGGGGATATATATATATACATACATATACACACACATACATGCACATATATACAAAGCTCTGATCTCATCAATGGAAAGTCATCACTGCTTTTTAAAATACATCTTACTATGCAATTCTTTTTATTACACATTTCGTTGCTCAGACACCCACATCCCGGATGAACAGTACATTCAGAACAACCCATTAATCAACAAATTTAATAAAATAACATGGCAGATAAGACCAGAAGGACTTTAAGAAGTTGTCCATCTGATGGCCCCAAATATGGATCAGCAATACCTAAACCCTTCCCAACAGATACTCTGTTTACTACTTTTACTACTACAAAAATTCTTTTACTTTACTGCTCCTGAGGATGTTTCATGACACCTCATGCTTCATCACTGCAGTGCTTAGCCATTCTTATGGTTAAAAAGTTTCCCCTAAAGTTTAGCCTAGATCTCTCTCATTACCATGAAACTTACTGAGAAAATAAGTCTGGCTTTTTCTTTTGATCACAAGTCCGGTGAAAAGGTGTCATATAAAAATTGATGTAAGAAAATCCCTTGGAAGCCTCCACCCTGAATATCAAGTAAAGGAGAAGAGCAGGAGTGATACGAGCTGTTCAGGCACCACATACTTACAGACGGGGCAGCAGCATCACCATCTGCTGGAGGGAGCGAATTTAGCTAATGTACCAGTTGCCACCAAAGGAGGAGTGAGAAATGCCTTTGGCAGATATGCAACATAATGAGAGGAACACGGAGACACCACACGCTGCCCAGTTCACAGGAAGCAAAAAGTTACGTGGCTTTCTCAGGCCATAAAGCAGAATAAATGTACCCTGACAGACCTTAATAAGAGTAGTTTCAGATGCTTTCTATTTTACCTATTGACCAGTTAGACAGAAAGCCGAACCTTTTTAAAATTCACCTCCCTCCTGGTAGAGCCCATCTGCTGTGGTGGAGGACTCCCCATCTCCCCTGCCCAAGCAGAGCCAGAGCAGACTTCCAGTTGGTGAGATGGAGGTGGGCTCGGAGGGATCAGGCGAGCAGGCACACTTGTGCTTCAGGCGTTGCCCATCAATATCTGGGAAGCCAAGAGCAAAGGAAGTGTGAAAGGCTGATAATCGCCTCAGGAACAGATTAGGCTCCTGCTGTAGAGTGCTGAAGAGGAATTTAGCACTTCTCCACAGGCACTGCCTGGTCAGATGGTGCCCGTTGTGCTGCAGCTCTCTCCATGTGGCCAGGCAGCTAACACTCACAGTAACTTCCTAATATCTGCTCTCTTCACAACTGCTGTAGTAGCTCCAGGCGTCCTGGAAGAGGGGGAACAGGAGGCCTCCACGCACAGTTGGACACTGGACACCCTACAGCAGAGCTTGGGGGACAGCGTTGGGGAGATGCCTCCCAGGGCACTGCAGGAGCGTGAGGCAGCGTGGTGCTCACAGGAGACACTCATGACATCATGGGTGACTTCAAAGCAAAGAAGGGAGAGAGCAGTGTCCCAGTGCAGCTAGATTTTACAGCAATAGCTTGGCTCTCGGTGCTGTTATCTGAGCCCTTCCAAGGGCTGACACTGACAGTGCCATGGAGGCAAGTCTCTAACGCACTGACTGCAGTAGCCTGCAGTGTCAATTTTGGAGGTGAGAGTCCAGTCTCCCAGAGGTGTTGAAGAGGGTTAGCACATCAATTCATGTCACCTTTCACCACTGATGCACAGCGTTGAGAGGTGTTGAGAGAGGAGACCTTGCAGATGTGGCACAGCAGCAGTCATCGGGGCTCTGGTAGCCACTTTTTGTTGGGTTTAGCAGTAAAAAAGGCTGGGAATTGGGGCTAATGGTAGGATGCATATCACTAAAAAAAATAATCCATGCTGCACTGGTCACCCATTAACCCCACTTTTTGTACCATCAAAACTTGTCAAATGCCATGGTCATCCAAGCTCCTGCACCAAGCATCAATGAAACTCAGTCAGCAAGGCTTATATTTTAACTGGAGGCCAACCTGTGTAATTTATCCCAGTGCAGAAACAAAGTGGTGACAAGGCCTTTTGTCCCCTGTGTAGGTATGAAGGATCACTGCTGGTCAGCTTGCTAACAAGCAGCACAGGGAGGTTGTCACCACCGACAGCTTTAGGGTGATCAGACACTGTATAACAGCTGTCTGTGGGGAACAAAAACCACAACACATCTGGCTTTGTGTCAACAGAGATGGCCCTGGTGTCTCCTTGGTGCTCCTGTTGATGCAGTGGGTGTTTGCAGTGTCTTCTCCACTGTGCCACCAGTGAACTGACCCAGTCACAGCCCCACCAAGCTCCCAGACAAGCATCAACACTCACCCAATCTTCTAATAACATTTCCTATCACAGTTGCTTCCCTACTCTTATCAGAGAAGTGTGTCTCAAGGAGTTCATTCCCATCCTTGAGGTCTAACTATAACATTACATTTACAATATATTTGTAGTATTGAATAGCTGTAGCTATCAGCAGCCCCCATTTTGCAGACTGCTGAAAGCTGGCTTTGCACTTCACCACTATCTAATATTGGAGTTATTTTTAATACATATTTGTGTCTTCCTGTAAAAAAAGACCAGGCCCTCACCACCTAATGCCTCCTCAGAGCCCACAAGCAAAAGTGATTATCACGATGTTCCTGAAATTGCTATGTTTTATTAAAGCTGGCATGCCACATCCAAAGGAACTGCAGAAAGCAGGCTGCCTTGTGGATGATATTGCGGTAGAATTGCAACCATGAGCATGGCCCCGCTCCGCACGCTGCTGGGAAGGCTGATCAGATTTCAAATCTAATAAAAGGTGGGATACTGAAGTCCTCTTAGCCCTTAGTGCTAATTGCAAAAAAGCAGCACTAAGCTACTGCTTGTGAATGGTTTGGGAACAACTACCCAAGTTCCCAGTCTCCAGCCTGTTACAAACGACTTGAATCCTCTATCTATAGAAAACAATAATGTTATCATCACCCTGAGATGCTCGATTATTGTCCAAAAAATAATGGTCCTGCAAGCCCTGCACCGTCTACATTTTAGGTGATACATCTACGCCTGTATTATCAATGTCTGGTGGTGTTACCCTTCTGCAGCCTGTACAGTTCTGGTCTCCTGAGGTGGACTGGAACCCATGGGTGCTCTGAGTGTGGAGGTGAGATGTGGCAGCACGCAGGAGCATATAACTAGTGCCATGACGGGTTACAGCAATGCTTCATGCTGTGTTGTGCGCACTTAGCAGCTACCAGCTAGGTCCAGGAGTACCAGAACTAAGCTCCCTCAGGCCTCATGTCTTGCGAGATTGATGATGATGTCTAAGAGGATGAAAACCTAGCAAAACGGCCTTGATAACAATACCTCAAACAACCTCTGCTTTGCACCCTTCCACCTTTTGACCTGACTGTCCATCATGCAGCTTTTTCAGTGTCCAATAAGTCATGAATTCACAGCACTTGCTTCTGTCTGTTCCTTCCTCCCGTCATTACTTATCTTTATGTCACCTGAAAGAAGCAATGAATTAAAAAAAAAAAAATATCGGGAGTACACTCTTGCCACGGAGACAAAGACACAAATCAGATTATCATGGAATAAGTCAAGCTATAAAAAGTCACTGTGTGGTGGAAATACACTTGATTTATACCAGCAAAGATGTTCTTCCCGTCAAACCTTTTTTTCAGAAAGCAGACATAACTGGTTTGACAGACAAAGAGCATAAGGCTTCCTTCCAAACATTGCCATGACATTTTTTTAATATAGAGGTTTGGGTGTATTTAGAAACATCTTCCAAAGGAACACTTTGTATTTAAGCAGGGACCTCCAGAGGATGCTAATTCTAAAAGCAAACAAGTATTACAATGGAAGGTACTTGTAATTCACAACAGCAAATGAATATGATCTTTTTCCTTGAGTACTTACAGTTGTAGAGAAACAGTGCTCCAGAAATACACTGTAAGTCAGCATTCAGGACCAGACCTTCAGTTTCTCTGCACCCTGTGCAGCCACCAAAGACAGCGAAAATGGGGTATTTATCACTGCAAGCCTAACTGAAGAGCATGTTGTGTTCATTTCACAAGGGCATGACTACAAACTGCTGGGCTCTGTGGCAAGTCAGGCTTAAACTGTTTATTCATTTAGGACATAGAAAGCTAATGCCAGTATTCTCAGCTTGTTATATTGTTGTTAAAAGGGCTCTGAAAGCCAGACACCTTTGTCTGAAAATAATATACTTGACATTATATTCAATAATGAATTCTCAGAATTGTTTTTCTTATTTCTTCCAACTCTGTTTCCTAGGTGTCACATTAAGCAATGCCAAGCAACACCACCTGTGAAAAAAGCAGGAATTGTAAAAGGACAAAAAACCCCTCAAACCCACAAACTAAGTGATGTAGAAATCTCAGTAAGCACCCCAGTGAGTATGTCATTTAGGTTAAAAGTTGACTTGCAGAGGTATTTATGACTCGGAATATCCAGACAGACATTTAATAGGATATTCAAATACACCAAACCAGAAATTGCAATCAAGTGCCAAAGACTGCATCTTAGGTACCAAAGTAACACCTTTTAAAATGTGGATTTCAGGCTTTTCTGAGATTTTCACTCACTGTCCCTTTAGTTGAGCTTAATAATGGCCTGCCAAACAGATACGTCTCCTAGGGAAGTATCACCAATTTTCAAATTAATACCTGCCCTGTTCACGAGGCTGCCTAGTGGTCACCATAAGAGTGGCAATACCTTCCACTAATTATGACGCCATAGTAAACAGGCTACCAAATATTCATGTTCTTGTTTAAATTATTTTCAGCATAAATCGCTTCTGGTATTACCATCCTCGTGAAACAACCATGTATTGTTACACTAATTATACCAAGAAATCAGGTAAGTGAGTGCAGTGTTCCCCATACATCTGGGAAAGAGATTTCAAGAGCAGAAAAAAACTCAACAAAAGACTAAATGATATATCAGCTGGAGAGAAGAGACTTAAAAACCATGCAGCTGTTTATACATTCAAGTAATATCAAATGTCTGCTACAGAGGAAATGTCTTTACAAGTAGCAAGACTAAGCCGGCCTTTCCAACACAGGTCCCTAGAAGGCGCACTGATTTCACTGGTGCTGAGTAGCTGAGGTTTCAGCTCTTGCAGTGGCCATTTACAGGCTGCTCAACGCTGCTGAAAACCAAACCTTGTAGTCTGGTGTTCATAGACAGATAAAAGGGACTACCAGTGGGACTAAAGGTTTCCCCTTCTTTTTTCTTAGAAATAAATAAAACCCCAACCCCAAACCTCTTCCTAAGAAGAGATTTTACCATCAAAAGGGAGAAAAGTCAAGGACTTTGTGACATCCACTTAGGACTTTGGATTGTGAAAGAGTTTCAGCAGAAGTAACGGTGGCACACTACAATGGTGGTACCTACAACTGCATCAAATTTGGAAAGGATGAGTGACCAAGACCTACTGCTTGGCAGGAGTGCCAGATAACAGTTCCCTGCACAGCCCAGGGTGGGCACAACACCTGAGTGAAGCTTTCAGAGCGGGGTTTCAAATAGAGCTCTTGGCATAAACCCATGGATCAGCAGCCTTGTCGAACAGACTACTTGAATTTTTAATCACTCTCCTCAATTCAGTCATCAAAGCAGGCAACAAAGTTTGACATAGTAAATCATCTGAATATGAGACGTGTAATTGCTTCTCATCTTACATGGAAAAAGCTTGGATAATATTGAGAAGAGTATCAGAGACATATGAATAACGTATTAAAGCAAGTCAAGCTCATGAGCAACAGAAAACACAACGCTCAGAAAAAGCAAAATGTGTAATAGTGACAGGAGGAACCTCTTCATCAGAGAGTTCACCGAGTCCCGTTTGATTCCGAAGCCATTACCTTGCATCTGTATGTTAATGAAGCAGCTGTTCCACTGCTAATTGCTGCTCCAACAAATTGCTTTTTTCCAATTAAGATTTTATTATCAGATTTATGATCACAAACAGAAATAGATGTATTTCAATTTTAGAAAGACAACAGAATAGTGCAATTATCCACTGGTCTTCCAGCAGGGCATAAATCAGAATCTGTAATTCCAAGGTTTTACAAGTTCTTTAGAAGTTGAGTAAAGATCTAGATACATGTGTTTTCTGTGAATGTTTGCCTCCACAAGGATACCCTGATTAGCCTTTTTAAATTGGGTTGCCTCAAGCCAGGCATTTTAACTCTTATTTAGACAAACAGGTAAATAGCTTGATTTTCAGAAATGCTGAATACTTACAGCATCCTAATTTCAGTTTGGTAGCATTGATGCCACGAGGTGAACTAATCTTAAAATAGTAGTTAATTTTCTTAAACAGTCCTCTACTGTAAGGCTGGTTATCAAAGTGATAACTACACTTTCAAATGAAAATTAATAGCCTTTTAAAACTGAATTCAGCTCCACTTTAGAAATATGAGAGCTGAAGAACCTCTTAATAAGTGTACATCTCAAAGCTCCTGCAATGGTCCACCACAGCCAGAAGTACATTTCTCTGCTGAGAATTTCAAAATGTAGTAACTTCCAGAAAGTCAATGAACACTGCGTTAACCACAGCAGAAGTGTAAGTGTGGTATCTCTGGATGGTAGATGGAGGCTTCACTAGGCTTTGTCCAGTGCTGCACCAAGACCCCAGTTCATACAGGTGCTTCAGTTTGGAAGCAGCTCCACTGACGATGGTGGAAGAGCCCCTGTGCTGGGCAGGAACACACATAACTTTGCTGCCCTGGAGGAAGCTGTGCAAGCTGTGCAAGGATACTTGGGACTGTGGGCAATAGACCAAAAATAAGTGGGAGACTAAAGCATTAGGCAGCAAAAATATGAAGAATTTGGCAGCTTCATGGACTCAGACACATGATTTTGGGAGGATAACATTTCTAAGATATTGAAGTGGTCTCAGGAGGAGAGGAAAAGAAAATTTCAAAGATGCCTATTTTTTCTATTTCTTCTATGAAGAAACAGCTTTATAAACATCTCCCTAGCTTGCAGAGATGGCACAGAAAATTCATGCCACACAGAGGAGTAATCCCAAGCTTTCTGTTCTTAAGTTGTGCGCTATATACATCTTTCAAAATACTGCTACCAGGCCCTAAAGCTGTGTCTTCACTAGGCTGGGTGCATAATGGTATTTCCTCTACAGAGAAAAGCCAAATGGTTACCACAAAAATAAAGTATTTACCATCCTTGCAGAAAGATCTGCAATTTCCAGTTCAGAAATGGGGTGCAAAGACAAACAAAGAGAATTTCAAGAGCACATCTGCTTCACACTACCGCTTATAGCAAATATCTGTGTGAGGGGGCAAACAGCAACCCACAATAATACACAGTAATGCTACAACCACAGTAAGGACAGCCAGTGCCAGACAGCTGCCCCTCCATCACTGGTGATTAGGAAAGATTATGAATGTATTTATTTTCATATTAATGGTTCTGTTGTTGTTCTCTTTAAAAACATAGAACACATTTTATATTTTCTAATTTCAAAACACTCTAAGTTTTCTAAAAAGATTTCATTGGCCTTTTAGACAGCTGGAAGTAACTCTGACAGCAAATTTACACCTAGAGAAATAATTAAATAAAAACAGGGCAATAACTGTCCATCTATCAAGCATCAGCTAAGAGTAATGGATTACAGAGAAGAGCCACTTTAGTTTATCAGGTTGGACCTCGTAATACTTTTGTGCTCCATAAATAATATTCTAACAGGAGCTTTACTGTTGGAGATCACTTTGAGTAAATTGTGAAAATGAGTCTGTCCTTTGTCAGAAAGTATCAAATGAAAAGACACACTGATGGCTGTCTTTGCCCTTTGAAGCAAACTATTAGAAAATCAATCTTGTTAAAGATGACCTGCCCCAGCCCTAGGAAAAATTTAGCAGCTTCAAAATCATACACTGCCTGTCCAAAATGGCAAGGCTAAAAGGGTTAAGTCACAGAGATGCAAATGTGATTATTTTCTCTACTTAAAAAAGGGGGGAAAAAACCTAAATAAAACTTTCAAGGTCTCAGAGCCAATGACTTGGGAATACAACATTCAGCAAGGAACTTTGCTGGAGACTATGAGGGGTATGGCCATGTAAGAATAGCATGCTCAGGTCCTTTTAGGTATTTGTTTTCACAGAAATTGCCTGCAATACATCACATTGAGGTGAAGTGTGGCAAGGCCAACAACTTTCTATAGACTCTAGAAAGTAAGTTTTTCTAATTATGCAAACCCTTTAACACCCTAGGAACATTCTCTTGAGCTACCCTGAGGAAATCTATCAATAATGTAATAATAGCAGTAAGTTAAAATGATGAATCTATTTATGGCAGCAGAGTCCAGAAAGCTTAGAAACAACGTGCAGTCCCGACACCTTCAAGCTCCATACATCCTTCAGGAAGAAGAGAGGCTGTTACGATGATTAGAAAGTCAATGTCATTCAATGAGATGTGCACTGCCAAAGAGGCATTCCCCTGATGGATAGCTACTACAACGTTGAAGGCTGTAGGCAATTAGTAAACAGCACATCGTGCAAGACAAAATTCTGTCTAAAGTGATTTGGCAAATTTCTTCTGTTACAGAAAGTGGTAATGGAGTGTAATGGCCACATATATCAGATGGGGTCTCAGTCATTAAGACCTCATCCAAGAGAAGAAAACACAATAAAATGGCTAGTCTTTAATTCACATAACAGGAAAGGATAAACACTGAGGTGACTCTGCCAAGATTTACATCTGTGATTCCGGGAAATCAAGGTATTTTTGGCTTGATGCTTTAATCAACCTCATCTGGCTATTCACGTTATCATCTTTCAACCTGAAGTATTCTACAGCACTTAAAAAATAATATACAAATCAGCATCTCTTCTCATAGGAGCATTCACTTCTACTTTTCGTGCTTTAAGACCTCTTAGGATATGCAACAGAGAGGTAATGGGCAGAAGCAACTGGATGTTTCAAGACCAGCACAGTTAATTTTCTGTCACTGTTACCATTAAATAAACATACGGTCATCCAAGTTCTTCCATCAACAAGTAAATGAAACTCAGTCTGGCTTGGGTTCTTGCAGCTTTTTTTTTGCTTGGACTGCAGGCCATAATCAAAATGAGATTAGGCATAAATAAAAAGAAAATCCTTGATGAAAGAGCAGGTGATCACATCCCTGTCCACTGTTCTTGTGTATTTGAATATTAGCCACTACCATGGAAAAAAGACAGCTACTCTGGCAGATCTATTTTGAATGCAACTGAGTTTGCATGGAAATCTCATGCTGTAAGGTTAGACCTTCCAACAATAAAAAAGGATTAAGAAAAAAATAATCTCTTTCATGTAATTGGTTCCTATTTCACAAACTATGGCTTTTGTGAACTCTGTCTGGAGCGAGCGACAAAGACTTCTAAATATCCACAGTCAAAAGCAATAAGGATGTATCTATTTTACAGTAAACAATCAGCCTTGCATTCCAAAGTATGTACACTTTTAATTCAAGTAACCCATATTTTGCCCTTCATTAATTTCTTCTCAGTTTCCTGCTTAGCTGGACATTATCTGCCCTATATAATTTTTGAGAGAATAATAGTCTTATTTGAAAGAACTGAAGGGTTCACTGAGAGTAACCTAGTCTCACACTTACAACAACTCCCAATGCTGGATGCTTCCCATAGAAGTGCAATATACCCGTCCATTGAAGGCAAGACTCCATGGAGGAAAACACTCCTTTTAAGTTTAGCAAAAGCATTTCCTCCTCAGAGTATAAAACCTGGAATCACTTATCATTTTTATTGTACCAAGTATAACAGCGATTGTAACACCAAGAATCTCTTTTATTTAAAAAAATAGTTCTATTACACATCACGAGAATTTCTGGACACAGCTCTAGGAAGCTCTAGTACTATCATCCATGTCTGAAAAAAAGAAAAAACCTTCAAGAATCTAAGAGTAAATAATGCCTTTTAAATCATACTCTGCCAACTCTCCCCAAATAAAAAGGAAGGCTGCTGGTATTTAATAGTTTGATTTCGTAAAGGAAGTGATTGAGGTTCAGACTCGGCTAAGAGTCACTGTTAAACAAAACTGTGGGACAGTGACACTTTCTTCTTTTTTTCCTATGTTCAAATTGAAAAAAACAAAGTTCTAAGCAGAAACTTGTAGTTTAAGGCAGTCTACTACTGCCTTAAAGATGTAGTTTGACATTTAATTCTCTAGCAAAGAGGAGAGACAAGGAATCACCTCTCCCCCAGACAGTAAATGTGCTCCTAAGAACACAACTTTGCATTCAAAGCGACTTCCCTGGAAGTCAGCAGGATTTTTATCATCAAGTTCATTAGGAAAAACTCAACCTGAAGAGCCATCTTGATGAAGTTATTAATAGCTACAATCATGAGTTAAGGGAAATAAGCACTTTTCTATAAAAAACACGTGGTGGTTAGCACTTCTGAACACATTGCTCATAGGTATCTCCACCAGAAAATGGACCTGTGACCTGGGAAGACATTGTTTCAGCAGGTTCCAAGGTATTGTGGAGATGTGTCACTGTCCGTCCTACTTGTGCTTATGCTGTAAGCAGCTTGAAAGCTCTGACACAAACTGGTTTTGGTCCTTTATAAAATGTAACCAGCAGAATAATTTTCAGCTGTAATAAAATAGCATGTCTAAGGACAAAAATAATTGTCTTTTAAAATCAACCAGAAAGAAAAAAAGAAGAAAGCTAAGTAAACAGAAGAATGGCACATGCTCTTCCAGTTTCTAATGAAGCTAAAAGATAATTTAACTTCCAAATTTAAATATATCAGGAAGAATTTGCCAAGTATGGCCTATTTGCTGGTGTGTTAATTCTGAATTCTTTTGGATGAAGTGGCTCGCCTTTCTGTCTCTTCCTGTTTTCACTGTGGAGGTAGCACCAGAGACAGTTCTCCCCTCTGTTGACACCACAAGAGAAGGACGGAGGGAACTGAACTTCTCTGTCTGCTGCTTCCCTCCAATGCACAAGGCAATTCCTGGCCACCTCCACACTTAACTCTTGAACCTGATAGTTGCTCTTCTGAGACTAAACCAAATGCCTCATCTAATCCATCACTTCATTGCAATATGAGATTTCCTAAGAAGCACACACAGAAACCTCAGACATAATAGTCGCCTGATAACACTTTTGAGAAAATAAATTATTTAACCTACTTATAAAACCATTTTTTTCTAAGTGCTATGTAGTCTGAAGAACCAAAAAACCCTGAGAGTGGCTGTGTAGGCAGACTACAGTAAAAGCTCTCCTCTGCTGCCAAGGCACTTTTCCTCCACCATAGTCAGATCTGCGATTCACAGGACAGTGAACCATTGGCTCCAGTGCCCAAATGCTATCAGGAAACCTGTTTTGGAGAAGATGCGTAGGAGTTCTGTGCTCTCATTACCTTCTGTGAGATTGATTTCCTTTCTTTATGCCTCCCTGCATGACAAATTATTCTTGATGCAGAGCCTGATGGAAACATGAATGGCCCCAGTGTGGATTCTCTTTATTAAGGATGCATGAGAGGATACAAGAGTTGTTTAGCTGAAGAAGAATGACTCAATCCCTTCTGACAGTAATGTAAAAATCCTTTAAAGTGTAGGTCAGTTGCTTAGTTCATTTAGGAACACAGATAGCATAATATTGGTTCTTTAATCTTCAAGTCTAGGGTTTTGGTTTTTTTTTTCCCCTTCAAAAATGCCCTTTACTTTAGGAAACTTCACTTACACTCAGTAGGGCTGGATCCCACTAAAAGACATTCTTCAGGATCAAACTCCAGCCATCCTACAGAACTGCCCCACATAATTACAGTATGTGATGAGATGACAGCCATCTGAATGGCCTTAACCACAGGAGTGTCATTACTGCTCTTCTATAGGTTTGAAACAGAACTTCAAATAAGAGTTCATAGAATCATAGAATCATAGAATCATAAAATCATAGAATGGTTTGGGTTGGGAGGGACCTTAAAGATCATTCAGTCCAACACTTCCCACCACACCAGGTTGCCCAAAGCCCTGTCCAACCTGGCCTTGAACACTTCCAGGGAGGGGGCATCCACAACTTCCCTGGGCAACCTGTGCCAGTGTCTCACCACTCTCACAGTAAAGGATTTCTCTTTAAAATCTAATCTACATCTACTCTGTTTTAGTTTGAAGCCATTACCCCTTGATCTATCACTACATCATCAACTTTACTTATCAAAAGAATTATGAATGTTCCAAAAAGGAAAAAAAACACAACCTTGGATGTTTGAATGAACAAAATCTATGCTTTTTCCACTGCTTTAAAGTTAGTCAAAGAGCTTCTCATAATCACTCTTTCAGACTTTAGGCAACTGATATTTAGAAACCTGAAGATTTCAGTGTGATCTCTTGTATTTTCAGTAACAGTTTGATAGAGATTAACCTCTAGGTTACACTGAAGGCTCTCATGTTTTCTGTTCTCAGTGACTACAAGAACTCTCCAGCTGTCTAAGATAATTCCCTTAAATGAAACTGTAAAGGTTAACACAAACTTTTCATCATATGAAGTCAGACCATACCATACTAAGTCACACTAAACAGTGAGACAGACAGACAACCATAAGCAAAGTGACGCCAATCAAGCAAATTACTGCAGTTTACAGATTTATCACTGAACAGTTGTGTGGGTGATCCTACTCTGCTGCAAATGCAAAGGAAAGCACGCAAACTTTAAACCTCCTTCATGGTGATTTTTGCATTGGAATGAGTCAAGAGCATTCAACGTCCATTACCATGTTCTGCTGATGAGAGTAATTCATTAACCATGGTAGCTGTAGTATTCCCATCTGTCAATATCTTCCTCTCACAAGCACTGGGAAGGGTTGTTGAGGAAGGCGTCATTGCAGCGGGGAAGGACAAGTAAAACAAAAGACATTTCAGACAAAAAAAAAATCAATACATAGCTTGAATAAAGAAGCCAAAGGAAACAGTGATTAGATAACTTGTGAGACAAATGTTCTTTGCTTAAGCAGAGTGAGAAAAAAAAAATTCCTTGAGCAACTAGTGAAGGCAAGAGGACTCTGAAATGTAATTGTGGTTTACTAGAGGCAGCTCTATCATTCTGGGAGAATAAATAAAGTCTCTGAACTTGGATTACCAGTCTCCAAACTGTGCAAAATGATATAAATAGAAGTGACTTAAATCACCCATTTTAATCATGACTTAAATCAGCAAGCAGGAAACATTCATTTAAATAATCAATTCTAATCTTGTTTTGCAGCTGTACTTTTTAGTTATTTCTCTAAAGTAAGTTTCAGTCCAGTGGTTGGTAATCATTAAAACACACTGGATTGTAACTAAACAGGAACTATACACTAAATTGGAAACCTTTTTCTAACCAGGACTGTACATTAAATCTGCACACACTTTAAAGCACTTCTGTGCTTTGCTATGCTAGATTTGTGAATTTTATATTTGCTAGATTACTTTTATTACTTCATTTTTTATTTTACTCCTTTATCAAATTACACTGGGAAGCAAACTAGAATTCAATTACAAAGTCCATAAACAATATTTTAAAATCATGCATTATGTAGTATTAAATGATAGATTAAATATAGGAAAAATATGGTAAAAATGAACTGATTTATTAAATTAATGAAATGCTAGTCAGCAAATTGAACTGCTGGTTTCTAGTCACTTGCTCATTTCAGATTTTGTAAAGCTCAGTCTGTACCTCTCCAATCTGACATTCCACGAAGTCCATTTTGTTGCTTTTTGTACTTGGGGCCTATTTTAGCTGAACAGGACACCAAAGTGAACTAGCAAAAAAAAACCCAAACCAAAACCAGACTAAAAAGAAAACTAAAATAAAGGCTCAGAATAACAAGAATTGGTCCCATTCTCTGACTTGGCGACATCCACCCATTCAGAGATGTGGGCAGCACTGACTGCTGCATTCCTCCTGGGTCAGTTCAGGGGCTGAGGTGTGCTCAGGTCTTCAAAGCTCCTTTTGGGAGAGCAGAGGACAGTGCTCGGGGAGGAGGGCACCATCATCCTCCAGCTCGCTCCTTGCCATCTGGGCTACCTGCTGCATGGTGAAGGCAAGGAGGAGGTCTGTTGGCCAATTATAAGAGGAAAAAGGAGGAATCTGTAGTTTTGTTCCAGGGCCAGTGCTCAGGAACGTGACGCCACCCACCATGAATAGGGCCCTGGGGAAGGAAGTAGAGCTTTGCAGCTCGTGCACTGCCTGAGCAAGAGGCACACCACAAGTTTTGCTAGATTTGGGATGGATGAAGACATTGGGTTTCCTAACAAATTTATGCAAAAAATCATGATTTTGAAAAGTTGGCCACAATATAAACATCACTGGATTTCTCTAGGAGACAGTAAGAAGAAACTACCAGTGAGATCAGTGTATAAACAGATTTATTATTCCAGAAATCACAGTCCTTTTGTGATTGTGCTCCTACATAAGGCATAGACAATGATACTTGTTTTCAGACATTTGTAACATAGGGATGTTAGAGAACATCACAGAAATTCATTACTCATCGTACAAGAAGCCGGCTGAATCCGTACAGTACTGAATATCAATATATCAGTTTCACAGATTATAAATAGATTGGAATAATACTGAACATCAGAATGACACTGTGTATAAGGTATATTATTCACACAAATTTATTCTTGCTTGCACTCAATGTATCTTAGTTCAGAGACAGCGGCAGCCAGGAAAAAGTACATCATCAATACAAATCAAGGCTGTTTTGGTGCGTTATGGGCAAGATGCAGCCCAAGGGACCCTTCCACCCTCCTCCACTGCGGAGCCGGAGCTGTGTACAGGCAGAGAGCATCTTCCCAACACCCAAACAGCACTGACACACAACTGTCACCACTTAAAATGCAAATGCCGTTAATTTTACTTAATGATGCACAATACTTCAGTTTGAATATTTACCATTTGAGTTCAGCTTACTTGGTAATTCATGCCCCTGTCCTGAGCACTCAGCAAATACAAGCAGTGAAACATGTGAAGGGGCACAAAGGTTATGCAGTCTTGCTTAATGCGTGCTACTGAACAAATGTGACATAATTACTACTACCAAAAGAATTAACTGCTTTACTATGGGGAAAAAAAAAAGTCAATTCTCTTTCACATATTATGTTAGAAAATTAAGTGGCTTTTTCCTGTGTATGCATAAGATTTTGACTGCATTATGCAACAGGCCAGGATTCAAAACAGCTCTCCAGTCATTAGTAAGAGAAGATACAAACTCTGCTTTATCTTAAGCTGCTGCAGAGAAAATGAGTGACATGAGGAAAACAACTAGAACATAATAATGCAATTTAATGAGTTCATGTTTCATGAAAGACGGATTCTGCTGCAAATGTGGATCTGTGTTGTAAAAAACAATCATATAAAACAAAGCCCAGTTGCAGAGTACCACCTCAAAATGAAGTTTTCATACAGTTCTCTGCCTCCTAACCTATTAATTAAGTGTGTGCAGAAGCCACGCAGTCAGAAAGCACACACAGCGGCCTGTGGGGTTTTCAAACACGATCCTATGGTGTAAGGGCTCTTTGGAAAATGTAACACATTGTGCTCAGCAACACATCTAGTAATGTTACTAATTATAATACTAGAACATAATAAATGTACTCATTGTGAAAGACAGTGGTAATTGCTGCCTCTCGTTCTGGAGTGAGACCAGTTGACTTTTTAAATGGTGTCAGATCTGAACCTCTGAACCTCTATGGAAGAAGGGGCAAGCAACTCAGGAGGAGTACAAAGGTACCATGAGGCCGTGCAGGAAGAAAATTAGAAGGGCCAAAGTGCAGCTG
>NW_010184792.1:0-21898 GCF_000695765.1 Mesitornis unicolor | reverse complement strand
TCCCTAACGTTCTGTGATTCTGTGAAATACCTTGAGTTTCTCTTATCCATCCCATCTGCAAACGGATTTTCTCAGGGGTCCACAACAGCTGTTACTGAGCTGTCGGGCTGTCCTTAACAGAGAGCATTGTCTAAACTCTGGTAAACTTTTTATAATTTCTGATTTAGTGTCCCGGACAGTACCAGGCTTGGTTGGACAATAGTAAAGGAGTTGTTCTGACTTAAAAGACTATTAAGACTCTCAGTGGAGAGACACAGGAAACATAACGTGGTATTTCAGTCTGATGTAACAATGAAATTATGGCACTGTGTGACTGTTCTTGATGGCTAATTCCCAGCTACATAGAGGTAGCGACTCTTACAGCTTGGACTAAAGCCTAATGGTGAAGAACAGTAGGTGTAGCTGAACAGGTGAAAATTTGGACAAGTCTCAGCTTGCCGTGCCAAGTAATGGAGCTGGAATCGAGAGCCAAGGGGAGCTGAAGACGTGTTGCCTTTGATATTAAAAGGGGAGTTGATAATCACTGGATTGTCTGTTTTAAAGATTGATTCTATTTTGGTCCATGAGAGAGAGAATAGGTGATTTGACTTTTAGATTAATTGGTCTTTTTCCTTTCAAGCAATTTTGCTTGCTGGCTTTTTCAATCGCTTTGCGTTCGAAGAGCTACCACGCCAACACTGCGTGTTACAAAAGCGGCTATCCAGGCAGGAGAGGCCGAAGGGGAGAGGAGTATTTCTGCAATATTTTTCTCTCCATTAAGAAGAAAAAAAAGTCTCTAAAATGACCTAGTGATTGGTTGAGATGGAAATCTGATTCCTCACTGGGTTTCCTGCTACACAGCAAGAGATTTGACGAGTTGGTTTGGTAATGTTGCTCAGAAGCTGCTGCTGTGGATTGCTGGTTTTATTTTCTGTTCTCAGGGATACAGTCCCAAAGACCTTTCTTTGTAGTGATCTCTAACAGCTTTCAACCTCCAAAATAATGAGAAGAAAGCACACTTCCAATGTAATATTAATTTAATACATTAATGTAAGAGATTGATATGGAGTAATCAAGCAAATCCATCTGATTCAGCAAGTTCCTTTTTATGGAAGTTTTTAGGGCAGAGAAGATCCCTCACTGATAGGATTTTTTTTATCTTCTAGAAGAGATAGTAAAAGGGTGTCTTTCTTTAAGTCTGTTTAGTAGGGAATGTGTTTTAGACATTTTAGTGTTTAGACTGGTGAGGTCGCACCTCGAGTCCTGTGTTCAGTTCTGGGCCCCTCACGATAAGAAGGATGTTGAGATTCTAGAGCGTGTTCAGAGAAGAGCCACAAGGATGGTGAGGGGTCTGGAGAACAAGCCTTATGAGGAGCGGCTGAGGGAACTGGGGTTGTTTAGGCTGGAGAAGAGAAGGCTGAGGGGAGACCTCATCACCACCTACAACTACCTCAAGGGAGGTTGGAGAGAGGTGGGTGCTGGGCTCTTCTCCCAGGTGATGGAGGACAGAACAAGGGGAAACGGCACCAAGCTGTGCCAAGGGAGGTTCAGGTTAGAGATAAGGAGGAAGTTCTTTACTGAGAGGGTCGTCAGAAGCTGGCACAGGCTGCCCAGGGAGGTGGTGGAGTCACCATCCCTGGATGTATTTAAGGAGTGGGTAGATGAGGTACTTAAGGATATGGTTTAGTGGGTAGACAGGAACGGTTGGACATGATGATCTCAGAGGTCTTTTCCAACCAAGCGATTCTGTGATGCTGTGATTAGAACTAAAAATGAGACCCTGCAGTATGACAGAGGAGATGCTGTGTCAGAGAGGCACATCCGACCATCATAATGCCAACAAAATTATGCTGGCTGCATGAGACTTCTTCGATCTGTTGGCAAAGGGCTGTCTTCAGCAGCCACATAAGGGAAGGTGTCCTCATTGCTGGAGAGAAGAGGAAGAGGAGATGTGGCATCATAATGCACTGTGTCTGCAGATGGATGAGAAGCAGGTGAGAAGGACCCATCTGGGCGACAAGTAGGAGCTCATATTATGAGGCACCTTACAGCAGAAAGTTAAATCTCACCAAGGGTGTAAAATTTGCCAAAATCTTGCAGAAGTGATCTTAAGATTGACTGTGGCAGCAAAGTCACAGTAACATACTGGGTTGTGAATGGTTGCAGCTGTGTCCAGGACCACAGTGGGCTACCTTTAGTGCAGGACTCTGAGGTGGACATAAAGAGCTGGATCTGGCAATGCATTTGATCTAACAAAGCGTAAGTCCTTGGTCTGATGCAGCTGCTTAGAGGAGCCTACAGCCACAAAATATCCAGCTAATTTTAGGCTGATGGGATGAAATGTATGGGCAGAATATCAGTGTTTGGCAAGCACAGCTAAAAACACCAGTTGTCTTAGCTGTTCCATGTAGCAATGACTTAATTTATTATTTTTTGTCATTAATACAGAAAAGTAGATAATCAGGAAGCAGTGATTTTTATTTTCTTTTTAAAAACCATGATTGCTTCAGGGCTTTCCAAACATCTTGATAAACTCTGTTGACTGCCTGGAGACAGCCCTCAGAGGCTGGAAATTCTCCTTGGACTGAAGTGGTTGGGAAAAGGGTGGTAACTTCTGGGAAGAGCATCTGGAGTTGGATCTGGATCTCATCTAGCATTTGTGTATTGTACACTTGGACAGAGTCCTGAAAATAGATCCAAGAACTGGTTTGGAGTATCTGGCTGGTTTGGTGTCGGTGGAAGAATTAAAACTGACTGGTAATAAGTCCCATTTGGGAGAGCAACAAAATGACCTTAAATCTGGTGTGTCAGAGGTGCTCAGTCCCCAAAAAGCCAAGGGACTTAATGAATGTGGCAGTCCAGGATTAAAGGTTCAAGGTGAGGAGACATGGTTTCTTCTCAGCATGAAAGAGTCTGCTTCCTAATCTAATGTATTATCCTCACCTTTTAACTCTTACGGTTTTCTTTAGATAATTACATGATTATTAATTCAGATCGCTCAAAAGCAATCCAGGAGTTAGGAGCTGGCTCCTGGTGCTACCATGACGGACATCACTTGATAGATTTGAGTTGGCTGGCAAACAAGTAGGAGGGGAAAATCTCTTTCTGCTCCTTGTGAGCCATCATCATTTACCCAAGGTCTCATGTCCTTCAACTTCTCCAGATTTTCATTGTATTCCAGAATTCAGTTTTCAGCTGAACTCTTCTCTCCATTTGGGAAAGAATGAGAAAAAAAAATCATATTTAGGATCTCTCTCCTTAGCTTCTTGCATTTCAGTCTGACCCTGTTTTGATGTTTGAACCTTTGATTTTAGGAGGAAAGGTCAGCCACATGCTTCAGTAGCACCTCTCCTGTGGTGCATTGGGCCTTTAATGGATGTGGCTGCTTTGTCCATTTAAGGAACTTGTCAGCTGGATCCATGTGCAAAACATTTTGGAAGCTATTGGCTAAACTTACAATACTTAGAATTATGTATGAAAGTCTGTTTTTAAGCACTAAGACTTCCAGGAAACATGTTTGGGGTTATTTGTCTGTTTTTATGGTGCACTTAGTGTGACTTTCTCTGTTTTCTTTTCCTTTTGTGTCCCTGCCTGCACAAACGCAATGTGATTTTCACAACACGATTGTAAATATATAATTTACTAGCTTAGTTACATTTACAATAGCTTGCACTGAAGCAAGGCAACAGAGAATCAGGCTCTGGAATATTTTATTTTGCACATAAGGCTCAATTCAGAGAGAGGAGAAATATTATTGATCTTTCATCAGGTAATTTTCTCCTTTCAAGTACCTGCATTGGGCTCTTTCCAGCAGTTCTAAAGCTGAATCCATTTTCCTCTTAGAGAACAAATTTGCTATCAGCAGCAGAGGTTTTCTGATAACAGGACTTAGAGTTCTCACATTGGAATGGATTGGGACAATTGAATATTTCTATTGTCCCTTACTGTAAACAGAGAGTTGCTCTATCTGAGTTCATTATGTGCTTGGTCCATTGCCTTCTGCCAGCAGAAAAAGATAGTCTTCCCTTACCTGAGCCTGTTAATTTATAATGGACTTCCTCAGATATTTATTCTGGGTTTTTTTATCTTTCTATTATATGTTTGTGCCCCGCTCTTATTAGGGAAGTGTCTCTTTGAAGTTTAATTTTCTGGACTGCCGGCAGTGCATTTTAATTGCCGCTCTCTCTGGAGGTGCACGTCCTCTGGCCACAGCCTAAGATGTTTTGTCATGGACCATGGGTGGTGGTTTGCACGATTCCTGTAATAGCAATGCCTTTTGGGTGCTAGTGCAAAATTTATTGCCCCACAAAACGGGGTCTTCATTCACATGGTCGCTCTTGCGGGTGTTTTATTGTTCAATAAAGTGCCTTGTGTTTTTGTAATCTAACTGCTAGGCTGCTTTACGATCTGGTGGAGCGACTTGTGGTACATTGGGAATTACACATAATTGTCACCTGAAAGACCTTTAAAGAAGATCTTTAAATTGATGAAATGTGAGGCTGATGAGCAGAGAAGCCTCACCAGTAGCGGTTTAAGATCTTGTCTCTTTCTTGGAAGCTTAATCATTCCTAAAAAGAGACAGAGACATCTTTCTGCCAGCTAAATTAAAGCGTTGCTAGAAAGGCGATGCAAGGCAGAGTGAAACGTAAGTTGAATGGAAACGACAATGAAGGAGATAGGACGAAAAGCATTTAGAGATCAAGAACTCTGTATCTTGAGTGTATTGCACTCTGTGCAGGATAAATATATTAATTTTCCTTGCACTTCACAGCTTGCCCTTATGTTCAGAAAGTTGCAGAGACGTCAGATTTAAAGAGGCATATGAAGTACATGGGATAGAGCAATAGGTGGTAAGTAGGCTGCTGAGATCCACTTCTCTTCCCAACACAATTCCTTTTAGTCATCTCTGTGCTTTTTGAGAATGAAGCGCAATATGAAAACAAATAAAGTTGCAACAAAAAATCCTTCACTCAAGCAGACATATTTTAAGGCCCTTTTCTGCCATATATTATTTTCAACGTTTTTTTTTTCTCCTCTGTCTTGCTTAAAAAAGAAAAAAAAAAATAGATCTTGGCATCAGTGCCTCAAGGGAATGTGTTCAGAAAGCGCCAGCGCTGTTACCAACTTCGACTTTTACGCTTCACTTTGTACATTAAAATTACTCTTTCCTCCAGCTGGCTTCCCTGTCTGCATACGACTGTACTCCCAAACCCCTTCTAGGACAGGAACAGCAGGAGAGAGAGAAAACAAGACCAAGTTGTGCAGCACTTTAGGCCACTGTGTTTGCTTTTGCCAGGGAGTTGATGGAGCTGGTCACAAAGGTAAAATGTTGAGGCATTGTTTGCATCTTCCCATGCTGATCTCAGTATCCTTGTACCAGGGATGCTGGTGTGATATACCAGGATGCTGAGAGATGCACTTCTGTCTCAGGGCATGGGAGCAGGTGTAAAAGTGGGATGGCTGACACCAAGTTGGGAGGGAGTGTTGATCTGCCTGAGGGTAGGAAGGCTCTGCAGAGGGACCTGGATAGGCTGAATCCATGGGCTGAGGCCAACTGTATGAGCTTCAACAAGGCCACGTGCTGGGTCCTGCACTTTGGTTGCAATAACCCCATGCAGCGCTACAGGCTTGGGGACGAGTGCCTGGAAAGGACCTGGGGGTCCTGGTGGACAGCAGGATGACCATGAGCCAGCAATGTGCCCTTGTGGCCAAGAAGGCCAATGGCATCCTGGGGCGTATCAGAAGGAGTGGTTGTAGGTCAGAGAGGTTCTCCTCCCCCTCTGCTCTGCCCTGGTGAGACCGCATCTGGAATATTGTGCTCAGTTCTGGGCGCCTCAGTTCAAGAAGGACAGGAACTGCTGGAGAGAATCCAGCGTAGGGCTACAAAGATGATAAGGGAGCATCTCCCTTATGTGGAAAGGCTGAGGGAGCTGGGTCTCTTTAGTTTGGAGCAGAGGAGCCTGAGGGGTGACCTCATCAATGTTTATAAATTTGTGAAGGGTGAGTGTCAGGAGGAAGGAGCCAGGCTCTTCTCAGTGACAGCCAATGACAGGACAAGGGGCAATGGGAGCAAGCTGGATCATAGGAGGTTCAATCTGAATATGAGGAAAAACTTTCACTGTGAGTGTGACAGAGCACTGGTCCAGGCTGCCCAGAGGTTGTGGAGTCCCCTTCTCTGGAGACATTCAAAACCAACCTGGACGTCTTCCTGTGTGACCTGGTCTGGGTGATCCTGCTCTGGCAGGGGTTGGACTGGATGAGCTTTCGAGGTCCTTTCCAACTCCTAATATTCTGTGATCCTGTGATTTTAGGTGTGTTAGGAGGTGGTCTGGGCATCCCATGTCAGAGAAGATGTGATCAAAGGACCAGAGTGAGAAGTCCCAATAAATTGGTCTTGCTTGCTGGAGTTGTGCAGATGAAGGATGTGAGTGGCCATGCTTTCTAAGTGCATGGAGATGTAGTGGGGCAGGAGAACACATCCTAGCTCAGAGGGTGTGGCCGGGATCATATTTTGGGGATACATGGATTAGCAATGGGACATAAGATTTGATGTGGAAGTATACTAGTAAGCTCTTGGTGTCAAGTTGTTTTTTTTTAAGAATTAGAAAACATAGGGATGGTTTTTTGGTTTTGATGAAGCGCGTGTTGTTGAGGATGTGGAAATAGTAGGGAGAGAAAGTTTAGTTTCTTCTCCATGGGACACATAGGTGGGGAAGGTGTTATAGGGCCTGGTTTGGGAAGATAAGCAAGTTTGAGCACATAAAAGAACCATATTTTGTGCACAAAAAAGTGCATGTGTACTGTTTGATACGTAAGAGATCTAGAAAATGCATTCTTATTTGCAAGGATATGGTCTCACTGCACATGGACTTTACAGATCAGCCATGTTTGGAGTAGACCTGTCTGGGTAGATGTACTCAAATCCCAGATGACTAAACCCAGAATCGTCCTGTTCCGTCTGGATGGAGTTTCCAGGTAGAAAAGAATGAGATGTTAAGAGAAACCCAGTCTGTGGGATCCATACATATCTGTCTTGGAAGCCAAAAGCTATGCCACTGCCTCTGCTGTTTCTCCTACCTCTTCTGGTGATGATACTGAGGGAAATTAAATCAGGAGTTAGCTAAATGCTCCTTTGCGTGATACTTCATCATTAGGGGATTTTGCATCCATCTTCAACATCTGTAGTAAATGCCAGTCCATTTGCATTGTCCAGACAGCTTACCTAATTGATATTTACAGTGCCACGTTTGTTAATATGAAGGATTATGAAGGCTTCAGTGCCCAAGAGGTGGATTTCTAACGAACCTGATATTCCACTGGATTTCTGTGCTGTTCTTTTGAGATGATGTCTTCACATCACCCCTTAAGGAAATCAGCATGGATCAAACCTTCCTCCAAGCTGGTCTATGAACATTTTGGTGCCCATTTCCTTCATTTGTCATCTGGGATGGAGTGGGGATGGTCAGATGGGTTTCCTTTGGTGACCTGCTTCCTTCTAGCACTTGATTCCTGCCATGGTTGAACCCAAAGCCTTTGTGCACTGCTGCAATGCTTTCCTGGTTTTTTTGTCTGTTGATTCTTAAAGCTGATGATGAATCACATGTTTTTGCACTTTAGACTATAGAAGAATTGCTTGGTCATTGCCTTTCTTGTTAGATTTCTTGCTAGTGAATGGGTGGACATTTTTCATAGCTTTATAAGACAGCCTGTTTGCTACACATTGACAATTTCAGTGGTACAATCGCTGCTAATGCCTTTTCTTTCTCACTTAAATCCTGATTGAGGAACTGGGTTTAGGCACATTGCTAATTTAAGTATACACATAGGAGCGATTGTGCTTTAATACCCCTAACTAGGAATACACAAATAATAGCAGCAAGCTGAAAGGTGTCTCAAGCTCTTTGTTTGCCTTTGATTTCTTGCTCACTTCACAAAATAACAAAACACCTTGCAGTCGTTTGAGTGAAATAGATTCATTTTTCAATTAAAATTGCCTGGTTTTAAGCGAAGTTGGCTTCTTTTTTTTGATGAAACATGTATTTTATGGGGTGAAAATGCTTACGTCTCAGAAATCTGTGTGATTTATTCTCTTTTTTGCATAAGTTTGCTCTGGATGTTCTTGCCACTGAACAAAAATGGTGGCAAGAAAACACATGAAATGGCAAAAACAACTTTTAAAATTACAATAAAGCCTCAAAAAAATCTACGTCTCTGTTCACCAAAACTTTTCGCACTCCAAGGCACAAAGCGCTGGCTCTTTTATTGATGATGGTTTCAGTGTAGTTTCTCGAGAAGAACTAAAGCAATCGATCACGCATTCACATCAGTAAAGTGCCCTTCATCTTTACTTTTCACAGTGCCATACCAACTCTGAAATCCGTGTTAAATGCTGAAAACCAAGAGTGGAAGGATAATAGGTTTAATTGATCTGCAGTGCTATTTATCTCCTGGCCATTTGCCCCTGTCTTTCCTACATACATGTGTGTGTAGGACACGGTCTTGCATACTCGTGCACACACACTCAGTCTATCCAGATTTCTCCATTGTCTAGGATTGGTGCATATAGGGAGGGGGATGTATTGCCATATCATTGATAACATGGCAACATGTCATATTATGTAAAAAAAATACCCAGCAGTGACAGAAAACCTGAGGCACTGTGAAATGGTGCTCGTAACACCACCCGTGACCCTAAAACTGCATAGGACTGCTAGCTAGACATGGGGATGTAGCCACTGGGATTAATGTTAACAGACAATATGATGCTATGCTGAAATGCAAGAGGTAATGTTTATAGGTGTATATATTATGAGAAAATGTATTTAAACAGATACATCAGTTGTCTTTTTTATCGTAATGATTCACTATATTGTTTAGTGCCTTTTGTGTCTGCAGCCTCCAGCCTGTGTTCTGCAACAGGCAAGTTGTGAGATGAAGTTTGCTTATTGTGGAGTCCAGATACATAGTGTTTCGAAAAAGACACAGAGGTTCAAAAGACAACGTCTGTATCTCTGCAAATTTCAGGGAAGGGGGACAGTTTCTCACACTCTTTTATGGTGTATAAAACGTTTGCTGTGTTTGTAGACAGCACGCAGGACTCATAAAATGTGTCGTTCTCCCTGTGGTAACAACTGTATGTAGATTGTATGTCACTAAGGTGCTTTCTGGTGTTGTTCCAGGCACCTTGCACTGTGTCGCTGAGAATTGCTGCAGGGATACGTCCTGGTAACCTTTCCATGACAGATGTTAAGCCGTGGCCTGCTCGTTAATGCAGAAATGCGAAAGGCACAACGGAATTAAAAAGCAGGGGGAAAGCAATCAGAATAGTCACGCTTTGATGCCATTTATCTTAGGGCGCTAAAAGGATTATCGGGGCAATGCTGGAAATGCTGGTGAATGTTAAGAGCTCACGGAGGGCAGTTGAGGTCCTTGGGCTGGAAAAGGGAGGGACCCGCTTGCTTTTTTTGCAGAAATGTGGTGCAGGAAGATGATCTACTTCAGTACAACCTGAGTTGCAGGAATAGTTCAGAAGAAGTAAGCAATTTATCAGCACCTGGAGGGGAAAAAAAAAAATTACTATCATGATCAGTGGGCACCAGGGTTCATCAAAATGAAATTATGGCAAATTAAATTAATTTCTGTCTCTGATAAGCTAAGAGGCTTAGTGGTTAATGAGAGAGAGGGAGATGTAATATAGCTCAATGCTAGCAAGGCGTTTACAAAGGATCCAAGGGGCTCCTTTATTAGGAAATAAAGTGAAACTTGTAAAATTAAAACTTGCTTGGGAATAGCATGGGTGGAGAAAGGAAAAATAACTTGAGAGGTGACTAATGGCAGTGACATTGTTAAGCTGCTTCCCATGGGGTCCTGTCAGTGAAGACTTGACGGATGGAGGCTGAAGTGATGCTGAAATAATCTGTAGGTGATGCGGGGTTAAGAGGGGTCTTATATGCTGTTCCTGGAGATAATTTCGTTGAAAAACACGAGCCTGAATAGCAGGTCAATGAGTAACTAGCTATTTGCAAAGACTGGGCAAATTCTGTAGGGGAGCAAGCTTCCTCCTTATTTTAGTAATAACTGCTTCTTCATTTTTTATTATTTATTTTTCAGAAGCAAGGCAAAAAAAAACCAAACGTTGCCTGATAGGTATTAAAAATACCACAGAAAATTTTGCTAGGGTTTGCATTGTTGTATATTGCTCTGGTTGCATTTTTGTGATGAAATCTGTGAGGCCCGCTATCTTGACTACGATTCATGTGTTTTTATCCAGAACCGCTGAACAGCGTAGCTGCTGAGCCTGGAGCCATCTGCATCTCTAGAGATGACACAGTCCCCGTGCCAGTGGATTTGAAATACCTCCCCTTCCCTTCCCACACAACCACGGACTATTCCCTAAGTTCCCTGGCAAGAAAAATAGCGCCACATCTCCTAATACTTTCAAGTGACAGGCAAATTGGAAATCTATGATGCTTTTATTATAGAATATTGCGTGGCTCGAAACTTGGAAGTAGCAGTCCGTTTTTCTCCTGACTTTTACTCTCCTGGATGCTTTACACCTATGCAAAGGTGTCTGCTGAGAGGCCAGAATTCAAGCTTCCGTTTTGCTCTGTTGTAAATGATTTCTCAACATGCACAATCAGGTCCTAAAGGAGAAAGGAAATAAAAAAATAAAGAGCTGTGTCAGTTTGGAGCCAGAAAAAGTAGTTTTTGCGGTTTTTTTGTCTTCTGGTAACTGTAACAGTACAGTAAAGACACTTGGTGAAACAACCTTTTCTCCTAGCTCATCTTTCTGCTTTGAGCTGTGTCAGTTTGGAGCCAGAAAAAGTAGATTTTGTGGTTTTTTGTCTTCTGGTAACTATAACAGTACAGTAAAGATACTTAGTGAAACAACCTTTTCTCTTAGCTCATCTTTGTGCTTCTTTTACATCTGCAATAAATATTTATAGATGAGAGATGCCCACTGCGTTCATCCCTCCCTGCTTGTGGAAGCAGAGCCAGCAGCCCCAGAAGAGGAGGTGTGGGGTTGTCCATGGGCAGTGTGTTATAGCGGTCTAATGCGGTGCAGGTTTCCATCCTATAGATAGGTGTTTGCTGACACAACTGTGTCCTGCTTTAGTGGGACGGAATTCTGGAGTCAGTTTTCATGTTGAGGAAAACTGCAGTTTCATAAGGACTACGACACGCTATTTCATGGGAACAAAGTGGATAAAAACTTTGTTACAGGTTTCAGCTAATACTGGTGTGCAGGCTGCCACAGTGCTCCACGTCTTCAGGGTCTCGAGATAAAGTTATAAAGGCTGGGGGGAGCGGAAACCCAGGGGAGTCAACCCCAAGGTGACCCCAGGCTGACCAGTTAATACTATTCATACCATAAATGTCACATTCACTGTAAATTGGGGAGTTTGCTGGGGATGGCCCTTCTTCCTCCTTCACTGCCTCTTTCCCTTTCCTCCTGCTCTCTCTTCTGTGGCTGACATCTTGAGAGGACTTGTGTACCATCCTACCCCTGAGGCCTACTCCCCTACAATATTGGCTGAGTATAACTCTGTGTATTTTATATTATAACTGATATTAATTTATTATTTTTATTATTATCATTTTATGAAATCTATCTCTATTTCAACCCACAAATTTCCTTTCCTTTTCCTGACCCCCTCCCTGGGTGGGAAGGAGTCATGGGGTGATAGAGCAATTGTGTAAACCCCAACGAACTGTTGAATGCATCTGCCTGGATCATCTGTTTCTAGGAATATCCTTGAATCTGCTGTAGGATCATCCTGACTTGTGTAGGAGACACCCAGAATTGGTGGGTTACCATTGAAGGGTGGACTTCTCTGCAGTGCCTTTGGATTCTGGCCTCTCCACAGACCATGAAGGACCAGTATTGGCTTTGTGCTGAAGTTAAGCACCTTGATTAAGTGAAGAAAGGGGAAGAGGAGCCTCAGGGACTAAGTGCTACTCCATGGCTCTGCCTGTGACCAATGCATGAAGTTTTATATACATGCATTTATAATTTGCTGAGGCCTATCATCAGCTCCCACAGACATCACAGACATTCACAAAATCCAGCTCTAAGACAAGGGAGAAATTGGCTGAAGTCTTACAGTGTGAGCAATTTCCTTATGCATGCTTGACGCACTCTTACATATTTATGTCTCCAACGACAATGGAGTGTATGTAAATGCAGGTACTCAGCCTATTTCTGCTTAGGCCACAGATCATGCAGCTCACTTCTCTGCTCCGCATACTATAATTTTTACCTCTTTTTGTACCAGAAAGCTGCAGGGAGTGGTGAGCTTTACATCCACTGTGCAAAAGACAGGTTTATGTTTAAAGTTATGCTGTGCTACCTGGCTTAACCGTTGCCAAACCTACTTGACCACCCAGCTCTTAAATGCATAAAACTACTCCTTTGCTATTCAGTCACACTGTGTCAAAAGGGGATACTAAATCTAATGAAGTTTAAACCAATACAGTAAAGGTATCCTTGATCTGTACCTGAAAAACTTATTATTGCTTTTATATTAGGGATCAGATGAAAGTAAAATAAGCCATATCCTGTATTATAAATGGAAATGGCTTTGTCCTGCTGGAGGAGAACAAAGCTTTCTGGGATTATTGTGAGCGACGACAGGCATGGTGATGCTGAAAGAAGTCTTTCCCTTGTTGGTCTTTCCATCTGGGGTCTGGTTATTTTTTGTTGACTTGACACATCAAGTGTCCCAAAGAAACGGTGGAAGCAGGAGTGAAGCTCCTTCCTTCTGTCCCTGCGGAGAGGGAAAGCAGCCATCATTGCATCTGCCTCGGCGCTATGCTAATTTTAAAACTGTATAAATAAATTAGAGATACGGTCGTTCAAAGAACAAGCTGTAAGCAGCTGCGTGCTGGGGATTGTGCATTCGGTGGACCGTACTTCTCTGGTAAAGAAAACAGCAGCCATAGGGAGACTCTTCGGCAGCAGCGTGGCGTCTCTTGTATTATTTAGGGCATTGTCTTTGCAATCTTTGTGCATGCAGAAGCGCGCAGCGAGAGATGTTATTCTACCTAAGAGATGCCCTTTTTTGTTTTTATTCTTAGAGGGCTTATTTTCAGAGTAGTGCTGTAGACAGAGAAGTCTTTTACATTTACATTTTAGGTACTCTGCCTCTCCACAGACTGAGTATTTAACTTACTATTGTGTGGAGGACTTTTTCAGAAGCAAATTTTATTCATCAGAGACACCCCTTTAATTAACTTCCATACTTCCATGGGGAGAGGAATATAAAGAAAGCTAATAATAATAATAATAATAATAGTGACATATCTTGTTACCATTACATATTAAAATAAAATGCTGCAGGGAGTGGAGTTTCAAGGCCTCTTTTTTAATGAAGATCTTAATAGCATTTAATGTAAATTAAATATAATCACTGTCTGATTCCTGAGCATATCTCTGAGGCTGAAGAATAAGAAGTTAATTGTGCTGACAACATAGTGGGAAGTGCCAAAATCAAGCACCAGTGTGTTGGTTAAAGTGCATTTTGAATTAAGAGGTGGAAGGCAGAACTTTTCTTTTCTCTAGTCCTGCTCCCAGCTATTTTGCCGTAGTTCAGTGCAAAGTTTGTGCACGGCGTGGATTTATTACATAAGATATCTGACATCAAATTTACATTAGAATGCAAATGAAGGAGACTTTATTTAACTTGAGACATTGGGAAGGATCAGATGCATGAGCCTCAGAAGCCATTTTGCTTTGGGGATGGGGAATTGCTGGTACGTAAATCCCTGACTCGTTCTGTGGGGAGATAATTTAATGAGGTCTGCAAAATGACTAGATGTCAGCTCCGGCATCTTGCATTGCATTAAGAGGAATTAATTGTGGAAGTCTCCGTTTTGAAACTGCTGCTTATGGAATTCATGCACTTGGTGGCAAGATTTACTCGATTAAAAGATTGGGGATCAGGGTAACTGTGCATCTCGTGTTAAGCCATGTGCCAGTATTCAGTTCCCAGCTTCCTCTCCTGCAATGACAGTGTGGAATACCAGTTTGTGGTAGATGTGACCTCTTCCGTCCCAAATTAAAAGTGATGTAATTAGTCAGCTGGTGCAGTGGGTCCTGGGATCATAAATAAACTAGGTGCATTATGATGAGTGGATATAGAAATGGTCTCTTAATTAAATTCAGCATAACTAGTTATTGGATACACTGTTGTCTTCGTGTGAGATTACTTCTCTTTCTTGTATGGTGCCAAAGGAGTCCATGCCTTCTGTGTGCTTGTTCAACCCTTAACATACATCTAAATGACTGTTCTGCAGCTAAGGGATGTTACCTTCATGGTACACTGAGCTTTCATGTGTGTACCTCATAGGTACAATGCATAAAATTAAGTGTACTTTTACCCTAGACAGCTTTCCCACCTGGGCTGTCTGCACAGAGATCTTGATTAAGTGGATACAACCTGCAAAACTTAGTGATGGAGGTGAGCATTGCATTTCGTGGTGCCTACGTCCATCTGCCTTGACCAGATGGAAATGATAGCGAAGTGCTTGTTGAGAGGTCTCAATATCTTTGTAGTTAAGGTTGTGTTTGGTAAAGGCTGTGTTTGGCAGCTGACCTCAGTCCTCAAAGGAGGTGTTGAAAAAGTTGATAGAAGTCTTGAAAGAGCTGCTTTCCATCAGTGCTGAGAGAGAAGCAGGAAGGAATTGAGGAGCCAGGATGGGCCATGGATCTTCAGGACAGAGGGACCATAAATAACATCTTAACATTTATTAATGAAAGTCCTTCCATTCACTCCACATCCCACGCGCCCCGAGTAAAGGGCACTGACAAATGAGTCTTTTCAATACGATCAAAGCTCAAATGTGTCCTCTAAGGGAGATAAAAAGGATCATTTTCTCCAGATGTTTCTTGAGCCTTCCTAGAGTTTTTAACTGAAGCATTATGGAAAAACACCTCTCTCTGGGGAAGCTTAGAGGCTGAAAATGCTCTGATGACCTTACAAGGATTGGAAACTACTAGATTGAGTTAATAAACACCTCTGGGCAGCATTTATGTCTCTTTCACCTCGTTTTTGCAGTCCCAAACAGGGAAGCCATCAACCAGTACTTAGAAGAAGTACTGGAAGTAGGGGTGTAAAGGACAGGGACAACCATGGCTGGAGCGTGAACTGGTTTGGCTCCCTGCCTGCCTGTTTCAGTGCTCATAAAGCAGCACTGCACTTTCACGTTCCCAGTGCTTTTCGGGGGATATTCTGTCATTAGTGGGTAGATGATCATAGTATGTAAATTTGTCCTGCTCAACCTCTGTCTCTTCAAGTTTCTCTTTTGAGTGCAAAATTTTCCTGGGTAAGCCGTCAATTAACTCCCCAGTCCCACCTCTTTTTGCTGTGTAACACTTCTTTTGATAATTTTAGTTGCAATACCTGCTGTCTGTGATGACCTCATTACCTGCCCATCCTCTGTTTTCCCCTAATCTTCCCCACTGACTTTGCGAATCTGAAGCCATTGTCTTTGTGCAGGAGGAACGTTTTGGGCAGCTCCTTGCTAGTATTTCCTACAGCTTCCTGGCTGCCATTAGTTGGTCAAGGCCCTAGACTTGTGTAGTCCTACTGTGGCTCCACGTGCTGTGTGTTGTGTTGTCTCAATTGCTCTGCAGCTTGATAAATTTCTCTAAGTGTCTTATTATGCAATTAATTTCAATTGCAATTCCCATCGTCTCTCCTCTTATACAGGCATGCAACCCAGCAGGAGACTAATAAAACCATCACGACCAGCACCAAAGCCATCAAGCAGCTGTCTGAGGTTGTCAGAGGCTCATCCAGGGTACGTGTCACTCAAGATGCTGCTGGAGGAGAGTGCTGGGGCTTACGGAGTGAAGAATAATGAAAAAAGCAAGTGGCAGTGGATGCTTTAAAGCTGTTGAGCTCCATATCTTGTTATATCATCCTTTCCTGTTACACTATAAGCATAGCTTGCTTTTACAAATGACCTGTGGGAAAACAGTTGCAGAAATCAGTTCTTCTCACAAAACTGGATCATATGGAATTGGACATGAAGAACTCAGCAACAAAGCCTTCAGTTGTGGAGTGAGTGCACTGTGTGCAGATGAGTTTGGAAGTGTGTTGAAGCATCCAGAAAGGGCAAAGCAGTGGAATGTGTCTGAATATGACATGTCCAGGTGGGCCATGAAGATGATCACAGGGCTGGAGCTCCTTCCCTACAAGGACTGGCTGAGAGAGCTGGGGCTGTTCAGGCTGGAGAAGAGAAGGCTCTGGGGACACCTCATAGCAGCCTTCCAGTTCCTGAAAAGAAAAGCTGGGGAGGGACTTTTTACAAGGGCATGGAGTGATAAGTTGAGGAGTAATGGCTTTAAACTGGAAAAGGGTGGATTTAGATTAGATATTAGGAAGAAATTCTTCCCTGTGAGAGTGGTGAGACACTGATGCAGATTGCCTAGAAAAGCTGTGGGTGGCCCCTCCCTGGCAGTGTTCAAGGCCAGGTTGGACGGGGCTTTGAGCAGCCTGGGCTGGTGGGAGGTGTCCCTGGCCATGGCAGGGGTTGGACTGGATGATCTTTAAGGTCCCTTCCAACCCAAACCATTCTGTGGTTCTCTGATTCTATGATCCATTTAGTTTCTGGGTCAGGAACTTACCTGAATTGGTGTTTCACCATCACTCACCGCCTGCCGTTTGCCAAAGTCCTGTATTACTTCCACTCTATTCTCACTGTCCTCCCACCTAGAAAAAACACTGCTCTGAACACACAACTCAGCTGTGTCCAAGTGGTTTTTACAGACTGGATTTGTGTCACTTGCCAACAGGCATCTAAGATAAAGATTTAAGAGCTGAATTACTCCAGGCTACCTTTGTAACCCGTGGAGGACCACGTGCAATTCAGCCCACATAAAATGACGAATGAGCGATGGTCTGCTCCAGAGGATGGGAGGGAAGCCTGGAATGAATGTTCTCCGTATGTAGACATTGAACTTACTCAGACATCCACCTTAATACTTTGATCTTTGTTAACATGTTGCTGTTATTAGTGATGGACTGCAAGGACTATTTTTTTTTCCTTTTTCTTGTGTACTCTGAGGATAATTACATCAGAGCTTGATGAAACAGAAGTTGCTTTCTTGGAGATATGGGGTTTCTGGGCTGTTTTGTGCTGATCTCCTGGCTCCCTTTTGTGACATAAATTGGGTCCAAAGAGGAATCGGGCAAGGTCACATTAAACTCAATTATAGTGCCACACAGGAATGTCATTAGGGTCGTTAATGTCATTGCCCTTGAAACCCATGTAGTGTCCACTGGGGTCTCTCAGCAGAGTAACTTCTACTGTCATGGGGAGAAAAATTGCTAAGTTAAAGGGAGGATATTTAAGCGCTAAAGGAAATAGACACACAAACAATCATGGTAATATGAGGAACAAACTTGCCGCTCCCTATTGGCATCACATAATAACTTTTTTCTGCTCCCTGGTCAATTAATTTAACAGATATTATTTTTTTTTAACTCTTCTTTTCTAACAGTGTGCAGATTAAGTAATTAAACCTACGAATTTTGATATAAAGCCTGTACCCCTCCTCCCTTATACAGAATAAATAGATCTGGTGGGTATTGGCTGCTAGTCAGTAACTCCCTCTCGGGGATCTGAGTAGCACTGCGAACTTGCCTCCCATAAGATTTCTCACAGCATGAAAAGCCTTCCATTAATTTAGAGCTTTATAGTCAGTCCTTTCCCATCCGTTATTCTGTGAATTGCTTTGCATGCACACACGGACAAAAACATACTTTTTTTTTTTCTTTTCTCCTTATTTTCCACCAGTAACGCACTGCCAATAAGGGGCAGTGTGGCAGTTGCTCTGACTTCCCTCGAAGCTCCAAGTGCTGCTGGAGCTATTGGAGTCAAGATGCCCAACTGAGCAAATTGATAGTGTTTCAGGAGCAAAGATACTGATGTAAGTGCATCAGTGTGATACAAGGCGGGAGACTGCTATAAAATAGCACATGGGTTTTTTTAAGGTTTCCTTTCAAACTAACCACAAAGGACTTAAATAGAGAGGTCTATCTGGAATTCCAGGTTTTTTTAGAATGAGTGTTGAACCATTAGATCAGCTCTCCAGGGTGGCAGTCTCATCTTATTTTGCATGTATAACAAACATAAGGTTTATAGACCTTTATCTGTAGAGTGGGAATAGTCATACTTGCCCTGTTCTAAAAATTATTTTAAATCTTTGAATGAAGAACTGTAATACTGGGATATCCTCCTGTGTATGGAAATTACAGGGTTTTATCCCATCCTTTATAAAATTTACTTTTGTATTATTAAGCAGCTGTCTGAAAAAGCTGAAATTTCTGTGAAGTGAATATTTCTTACTTATCTTTAGTGTAGATTGGGTTTTTCTTTTGCTACTTGATTTCTAAGGTGATGCTCTACTTCCCTGCAGTTCATTCCCCTCTGTAAAACCTGGACACATGACCTCCTGCACACCTGAAATCTGAGATCCAGAGGGTAGAATAGCTCCAGGAGAATTCCCATTGCCTTACACTGCTTGGGTTTGGTCACTCCACCTGAGAGCAGTGATTTTACAGCATGTTGGATAGTTACATCAGGCTGGACTGGGGTCGTCCTTCTGTCTTTGTTTAAGACATAGATCAGTATCTTCCTGGTGCAAGCTCCAGACAGAAAGGCAGTGACATTTGGGTACATGTTTTGGAAAACATGGGGATAAGGTGGTTTCTGACAATTGTGCCCTAGGGCAGGCAGAAGGAAGGTTTTTGTGGCTGATGGACCTCTCAAGTCCAGTAAATCGCCCATCATAGGGTATCATCCAAATAAAAGACTTTTAATGAAAGGATCCCTTGAGTTATCATCTCCAGCAGATAATCCAAGGCTGGATTTTAGTAAGTAGAAGCAGGATACCATGCTAAAAACATTCTGTTCTTTTGATGGCAGTAAAGTATTTATCTGCTTGCATTACACAAACTTTAAGAACTGGTATTGGAGTGAGACCCCCGTCATGCAGTAAGTAGGACAGCGAAATGGCCCACAGTATTATCCCTGCCACAGAAGGTGTCCAGCTCAGACAGCAGACCACACAGCAGTCATGACTTCAGTGCTATCTTGAATATCCAAGGTGACATTTTTTTTATTTAATTACTTTGGCTTGAAAGATCAAAGCAACCTGTGTTCCCTTCCTAAAATAAAACCTCATAGCATCCTGGCAGCCCCGGTGAAACTGAATTTTTAGAATACTATTTGTGCCCACCTTGTCTATTTGGTGTGTCCCACAAGGACTATTTTCCATGGTCACAGACAGAGTCTACTACTAGATTTATCTCTACAGATCAGCTAACCAGCCTTCTGTTTTTTCCAAAATAGCAAGAGCGACTTCAGCTGGACAGGCTGAAGAACCAGCTGTCTGATGCCATCCAGAGATATGGAGCTGTGCAGAAGGTGAGGGTCTCTCTTGATTCCACTCTTCCATATGTGAATTTGGGCACGTGTGGCGTTGGGAGTGACCATGGCTCCCAGGAGCATGGAACAACATCATAGCACTGCTCATGTGTAGTTTCCTCTCTCTATCAGTCAAGCAGTGTATTGTTACATTGGAAAATGCATGTGTATACAGCTGGGCACTTCTGAGAGGCTGGACCTGTCACCAAGATCAAGCTGTTTAATAAAACAAACAAAACATGAACTCCAGCTCCTTCATTTGCTTCTTGCTCTCCCCATTTTCCTTGGGGAGGCTCTACTGAGGAGCAGATTTGCTTTGCTTTTAAATACTGTAGTAAGGATTTAAATTTGCCATCTTCAGTCTGCTACTCTTCCCTGCATTAACAAATTTGAACATGTATCTGGATTAATCGAAACACAACCTAGAGAAATCTAGATGCTTTCTTTACCTTTATTTCAAACTACTTTAGCGAGTTTGACCCATGCCTGCAACACATAGGAAGAATATATTTTAATTATACAGGTGTAATGAAATTTGGCTGGCACAAGCACTTAATAATGTCTCTCTATTAAAAACACTCTGCATATATTGATTTACCAACACTTGCTACCTATGGTTTAAAAAGGAATAAATACATTAATAAAAGCATGCAAAATTGCACTTCAACAGCATGTATATCATGTAATAGCACTACATTATCTCTAGCACTATCTCGTATTTTAACTATTTCTCTGTCCTATTCAAAAATCTACTTTAAATGAAATGAATTTATCCCTTAAATGAGAAGTTGGAAGGATTGAGGTAAAGGGCTCCACCCCCATATACACACCTACCTTTTAATGTGGGGGGTTTTTTTGGGGTGCTTATAAGTACAATCCATCTGAACTGTACACGGTAGGGTTTTTATTAAAAAAACCTGTCATTGATTCAGAAGTGCCAAAATTAGCCACTGCAGTTTGTGAATGCCCAGTTGCGTCAGGAAGCCAATCTGAGTGGTAAATTGCTACTTATCCATGTACTAGCTGTCACTTCTTAAATGCATGTTTCAGTTCTGGTAACCTTGTCATTCTGGAATCTTTGAAGGCTTTTAATTCCTGCAAGATCAAACTTTTCAATGTGGTTATGCTCCCTTTCTTTTTCTAAATAACAAGAGTTTTTCCTTTGTCCTTTTCTTTAAAAGGCAGGAGATACAGCTTCATATGGTTCCTTCCCTAAATATTTGGACTGTTTTCTCAGCCATTTTTCTCAACCTTTTCTTTAAAAGGCAGGAGATATAGCTTCATATGATTCCTTCCCTAAATATTTGGACTGTTTCCTCAGCCATTTTGTATCTTTTTTTTTGTCTTTTTCCTGTTTGTACAGAAAATAGCAGAGAAATCCAAAGCTTTGCTTCCTACTGGACAGAGAAGTGCCAAACAGGTAAGTTCATGTGTGTCTCTGTGTTTAACAGTAAGTACATTGCTAAAAAAGGGCTGTTTTGTAACGCCACTAATGGTGCTGAAGAGCAGAGTCCTCCCCTTTACCTACATTGAAGCCAGTGAGATGGTTTTCAAACAGAGATATATGACATCTTTGGAGGTAGAAGATCCAGGAAAAATAAACATATATAAGACCTAATTATTTTCTATTCTTCTGTTCTCATGGGGCTGTTTTCCCAATCTTGATGGGAGTTCTGTCATCTCTGCCATATAACAAAGAGCAGTCATGTACCCACTTCCCTGGGAGTTGGGCTCATAGGTCAGGTGAAATCACACTCCAAGTGCAATTTCATGGAAGGGAGTGAGAGTTTTCTTGTTTGTTTGTTTGTTTTTCTTTTTTTACTCATATCAGGAACTTTGCCAACTAATAAATACTGTATGTAATCAGAGTATATACATTATAGATTGTCTTGTATTTTGTCTTATATATATATGCATATATGTGTATATATAAAATATAATTCATATTCGTGTGCCTGTGCACATCACATGATTAAGAATGTAAAAATATTTCTGTGTATAAGTATGTATTTATATGCATATGTGTGTAGGCTGTCATAAATGGTAATGCAAAATACTAGCTATGTAAATAGTAATGTAAAATACTGTACATATGATATCTGTGTGTGTGTATAAGAGATCTCCACATATTCCAAAGAGAAGTTTGATGACAGGAGATCAGTTAGCTGTAGCAGCAGAGATTAGGTTGGCCTTTCAAGTCCTACACACTAAAAAGCTTTTAGGTATTTGCAACTGATATCGTGCCATCAAAAAGCAGAACTTTGTTCTTTATTTCAGTGATTATTCCTGATTATCCATGATACTCCTGTCATTTCATTTAAGGGACAGTAAGCAGATTTTCTGCTTTCCTAATGAATATTTATTCCCTACCTTGTTATGTCAGTTATCTATATCCTCCTTAACGTGTATATAAGAAATAATTATTCTTTCTAACATTAATCACAGAATCACAGAATAACATTAGGGATTGGAAGGGACCTCAAAA
>NW_010184791.1:0-131891 GCF_000695765.1 Mesitornis unicolor | reverse complement strand
GGCTTCAGCCGGGGCCGGGGGCCGCTGGACCCGGCGGGCGCTGCGAGGGATGCTTCGCTTCCCACTGTTGTACTGAGGCCCGTACGTTTCCACCGCGTTTGAAGGTGGAATTCATTTGGCAGCTGTGGATGGAGGCAGAAAGCTGGTGTGCTTCCTCCGTGAATTATTCTTTAAAGCTACATAAATGCTGCTCAGTCGGTTCGCTTGAACAGAAGTGGCTGATAAGCGCTAATGGTGCCTTTGACTCCCTGATCCATTTCTCCTAAATGCTTACAGTAACAACTTCTGTTCGTGTACAACAGTAAGTGCTCACCAGAGTAGATGTAGATGAGCATTCATACAGCTTCTCTGGAAACACTTTTGGTTTGCCAGTTGGTTAAGGAGGGAACACAAGCACTTAAGTACTGCCACAGTTCTGTGTGAACAGCTGTTTAACCTGACCAGTGAATTAGAAATTGTGATTATATGAAATAATTGCCTAATTAAAAACCCGTGGAAAAAAAACTCCAGAGTTAGCCATTCCAAAATAACTTATTTGCGTGTGTTTGAGTAATTGTCATCAAGCTGTCCTTGAAAAAAGTTTGCTCTGGAGCGTCTTTTGGGTTGCTTCTGACAGTTTATCAACATGTGAGCAAGGCTGGGTCGAGGGCAACTGTATTCTATAGTTAGCACAGAGTACTGAATGGGTTATTTTGGGTTCTGCCCACAGTCTGGGGGTATTTAAGTACCTTATCCTTGGCCTCCAAAGCTGGATTCTTTCCTTTCAAAGGAAAGCAGTTACTGCTCCTTTTTTTCTTTTGTATTGATGTTTGAAGGAACAAGTGTTCTGTGTGTCAGCATCTGCTGCTGTGTGACTTATTTTCTGCGACATAATAATTATTTAGACTTTTGAAATGAGGAATGATTGGGTAGGTAGCTATTCCAAGTCACTTCAGTAGTCAGATGTATCCTCTTGCCTCACTCTTCTTAGCTAGCTGTACTGAGCCTGTTGTGGCTTACTTTATGTTGATGTATGTTTATTTTTAGCTACTTCATCAGTTGAAACTTAAGAGGAAAGAGCATTATAAAGAAACTAAGTACCTCTCTGAATTTAGGTTTCCTGGATAAAGTATGTTGAATATTTCTGGTTTTGCTTTAGTCTGCAAAACAATCTGTGTGATTTTGATCTGTTCTTTATTTGATATTTCTGTTGCTTGTCTTTTATTTACAAGATTTTCCTTCAGCTTTGTTAACTCTTGGATGCATTCTGTAAGATGCAAGCCATGAGCTCTGTGTCAAGCAGACGTTCTTACCTAATCTAAGGTTTCTGCTTACTGGACAGACTAAATCTGCTGGGGCACATTTTCATGGGATAGCCATTCCCTTTTTCCTCCTGCATATGTGTATACCTCAGCTGTTGAAGCACATCTCCCACATAAACTTTCTCCAGGTTTGGGAGAATACAGTGTGTGACCGTATAAGTAGAGAAAGGTAGAAGGGGAGTCTTCTGCTTGTCTGTCTTGGATGCATCTACAAGATTTTGTCATCATGCACATATTCCAAGGTGCACGAGATACAAAACCAAAGTCTCTTTTTTTGAGGTGTAGGATATTTCTCTGTACTATTACTGTAGTGCAAGAGAAGTATATAGCAGATTATTTCTAGTCTTGTCTTCAGCTGTGATCACCTCCTTGCCTCATCTCTTAAATTTCTCTGTTCCCTAAACTGGCTTTCAAAGCATAAGCTCTATGCCCTTTCTTCTCCAGTTGTTTCTCTGACTGGTCTGCGGGGCCAGATTGAAAAAAATAATGTTCCCACAAAACGTTTCCACTGCTGCCTGGGGTGGCTTTGCATGCAGGCACCATCCTGCAGCTTGAGCAGTGTAGTGCTGCATTTTCCTGTTTATCTTTTTTCTTCAGTGACAACTCCCACAGCATAATAATTGGCACGTTTCCATGTGCTAGCTATCGCCAACAGGCTATCGGAGGGGAGAAGGGAGGAAATCTCAGTTCAGCATCTTTATGAATGAGAAATTATTTGTTTTGCTTATTGTTCTTAGTCCCTGCGTATTGGAGATTAAAAAAATATCCAGAAGAGAATTCTCTGCTGTTTCACGTCCAGGAGAAGGAGAAAATTTTCTCTTACTCTTAAACTCAAAATCCTTTCAGTAGGCCTGCAAGGTGTATTGGATCAGAATTAGTTTTCTTCCTGTACTTCTTAGTTTTTGGTTCAGCAACGATAAACTGAAACGTGGCCTTGGAGTCATGGTTAAGACTTGAGGGGAGGAAATGGAGTATTCATTCATTTTCCCTCTACTTTATCAAGGCATTCAAAGCAGCAGTTCTGCAGTAAGCTAAAATAATGGAATAGTCATGAAAAGAGGCAGAGTGCCTGTGAATTATAGACTGCTGATTGTCTATTAACCAAAAAGGAGAACTCTAAAAAAAATTCATTATGGTAAAAGATTGACGGTTGGATCCTGCAAGGCAATGGTGCAAGTCAGGGATTATCTGAAAATATTTAAGATGGTATAATGTGGTTGCTAGTAAAGACCTGAAGAGACTGAAAAATTTCAGAGACCCTAATATGAAGCTAAGTGAATGGATAACACAGAGGCAAGTAATGTTTATTTTTAACAAATTAATAGTGTACATTCAATGGAATTACTTAAATGCCTCTTACAAGATAACTTAAAATGCAGTGAGTTGTATCATTTCAGGAAAAGTTATCTTGTCAATGGTGACAGCTCAGTTTAAATTTAGTGAAAAATGTGAATTAGTCTGATTGGATAAGGAATATGGAAAGTTTTGTGTCTTTGTAAAACAGCGGTGCGCCATTACACCAAATATCATTGCAGCATTAGTAGTCTTACTGCTCTGATCAATGTGTAGAACATACATAGAAGATTTAGAGATGGGAATGACTCAGATAAGAGTAAAATTTTAATGTGAAAATGCATAGAAAGCTTTGGAATCCCTTTCTGTAGGAGCTCGTAGTGAAAAATATGTAAACATATATGAAGAGGACTGGGAAATAAAGTCTATTAAGTCCTACCAAATATGAAGTTACAGTAAAAGATTTTTTGCTGGGGAAGAACCTGAGTGCTAGACTATCAGTTATAGTCATATCAGGGGAAATGTATTTGTATTTTTCTTGCTGAAACTCTTTTGTAGATAACTGCTCTTTGCCACTTCACGCCAGGGTCCTGTCTGACTGATTCTCTGCTCTGTTCAGCCTTTTTTGTAATTGGGGAACCAAGGGAAATTCAGGGAAATTCAGGTGACTAATTCAGAATGAATTAAATTATTTGTTAAAGTAAACGTAATACGTGACCAATTTATGCACGTCACAGGCGTAAAGTTATTTTAATAGAACATAAAGCCTTTAGGAGGCCTCCAGCTAGTAATGAATATTATTATAGCTAAGAAATACTAAGAAAAATTGGGATGAGGTTTAAGTGTCATATCTTGAGACATAGTCTGTGAGTGAAGGTAATGTGCTTTTCATTGTTTTCCTGCTGCAGTATTTTTCTTGAAACAGCTGCAGCTATCTGCTTTAAGAGATTTGATTCTTTGGAGGCATATTAGTTTCTTCTCATAGGGAAGTGTTCTTTCCCTCCCCACTTTTTTTTTCCTCTCCTTCTTAGTTCTGGGAAGTACCTTTGTCTCATACGGTGCCCTAATACTATCTTAGTATGTGATTTTTTTATCAAGCTGTTCCTCTGTCTTGTTTCTGTTTGCTGGAAAGGCCATAACAGTTCTGTTTGCTGTGAGCTGCTGTGGTGGTTAGAGCGCATCACCCGTGAGCGGGAACAAATGGAATCCCCTTGTGGGGTCTGTACAGCAGTGGCACAGCCTTCTCAGGAGCCAGGCCCTGCTGCAGGGACGGCTGCCAGCTGTGGTTAGTGCAGGTGTGATCACCAGGACTTTCCTAGCAGGTGGAAGTAGAGCACATAGTGGACCTTATGGAATTAGGTACTGCCTGCAGAGCAAAGCCTGTGGGTTTCCAGAAAAATATGTATTTTTAGCTGTTCCCAGTGTATTTGCAGCTAATCACAATTTTTAGGATCATTAGCAGGAAACATGGAAATGATATTGCATTGTTCTTGTAACCAGTGTTGCTCAGTTTAATCAGAGTTCAACATCAAACTAAAATTCTACGGTTTTAAAATGGTAGTTTGTAAAAGTTTGTTCTAGTAATCCTTAAAGCATCAAATCACACTTGATTTGTCCTTTTGTTAAAACAGTGCTTTGAGAACTCTGTAAATAATTAAGGCAGCTCGATATGTGACCCTTTCATAGTGTCATACCTTAATAATATTGACTTCTTGGTTTGTTCTGCTTTTGATGTCAGACATTTTGCTGCTACCTGTTGAATTTCCAGTTTCAGTCAGAATTTTTAAATACATGTATTTAATAAGAAAAAGCTAACTCCCTAAATAGTCAATTATTTCTATGTTGATTTAATGTTACCATGTGCAAGCAAGTCAAATTAATATACTTGGTTTAAGATTTACTTTCAAGGCTGAATTTGTAAGAGATTTTTTTTTCTTTTTTCCCCTTCATTTTGTTTTTGTAGAGGAGGAGTTACAGACCTGTAACCTGTTAATTAGTAAAGCAAAAAGAAATACACTGTTTGTCAAAAATTATTTTGTTTACATCTGATGTCTTAAAAATGCACTGCTTGTATCTCTGCAACTGGGGAGAGAATGCTGGTAAAATGTAACACTGTGAGAACAGAGAGCTTGAAGTGTGTGGTGTTTGTTACTATTTTATTTTGTGGTTCTTGATGGTTGGTTGGTGCTCGACATCTCGTGTGAGCGATCCCTGCAAGGAAAAAGCCAAGCTATACTGGGCAGAATGAAACAGGCTGCCTTGGACATCCATTCTGATATCTGTTTAAATTTATTGTTTAAGATCAAACAATATATTGCATTTGTCTAAATTGATTTTAGTTTAAGAAATATATTTCACTGGCAGTCAGCCCTAATGCTTCAGCTGAATGGCGTTCATTGGTGTTGCACATCATCAACATCACTCACTATAATATCACTTATATAGTGTAATAAGTGAAACATGTTTTATGGCTCTTAAAGTGAGAGGCAAGTGAGAAGCTACAGCAAAACTAGCTGCCTGGAATTTTCTTTGGAGATAGCAGAGAAGTTTCTGTGGATGTGCAAAGCTGTGTTATTTTTGGCAGGAGTTGTACTTGTTTTTTTTCCTTCCTTCCTTTCCTGGGCATTCTAACTGCAGAGGACATGTCACCGCTGCAGTGCATGGATTTGGCTGTGAGTTCAGTGCAGTTGAAGAAATGAGACTTGATGTTCTCTCAGTCTTGACTTAACCTTGAACCCATTCTGTTCTGTTTTGGCCGGGAGAAAAGGGAGAGGATTGCTTTGCTTTAGGATTTTGGCCAATGTTTCTACTTGCAGCGAGCCGCACTGGCCAGTGCTGCTGGCCTGCAAGGGTGAGGGCTGGAGTCAGATCAAAGCCCCAGACTGGACAAAGGGGCGGCTCTGACAGCTTGGATGCGAAGGAAAGGTCTGTGTGGGTTTAGCTTGTGGCAGTTCAGGATGAAAATAAGTACATTGCTACAGAAGTGTTTGAAGTTGCTTAAATAAAAGCTTAAGTTCTGGAACATGCATGAGTTGTTACGGAAGCATTTCTTCAAAGTTTACTGATGTAATTCTTCTAGAGGCTGCAAGCAACATGAAAGAATTAGCTTGGAGAGCTGTCAGCTGCTGCTGCTTATTCCTGTAGAGCACTGGTGGTGGAATTTGTAGCAGTTTGCATGTAAAAGATATTCATTGGTCCTCTTAACCTGCTTATTCATTCATGATGGTTTGTTTTTTTCTTTCTGGTATGTTTGTATCTAAAAGGTGGCGGTGGCGATCCTGATCGGACTTGTCTGATGCAAAATTGAAGTCCATTAAAAGATTTCTGGAAGCGTGTTCCTTTTTCAGTACCAAGCCCCTCAAGAATATTTTCCTTGACAAAACCTGAATTTTGTTTTATCAGCTCTTAGTGATCTGAAACAGTAAGGGCTAATGTGAAGTTCTTGTTTAACAGATTTGCATTTGTAGCTCACTGTTTGAAATATCAGGTCTCTGTCACTTTGACAGTCTGTTAACTGTGCCAGACCACCAGTTAGTACTGGAGGTTTCCCACTTAACCTTTCTAAATGATGTGCTTTTCTATTCACGAGACTATCCCGATGTCACTGAACATCTGTATTGTTTTGCTGTAAAACAGCTGGTAAATTTTTCAACTGGGGAAATTAAGAATGAGTAAGTTCTGTTGGCCGTTTTGCTTGTATGTTAACTGAAATTGAGGACGCTTAGAAACCTCTTGCTTTCTAATGGCACCGATTTGTTATGAGAATTGATACTGGACACTTCAGTCCATAGCTGGGCTCCGCTTGACAGAAATAGATCTGAAGTCTGGCCGTCTTCCAGGTCATTGTTTGCCGCAGTTGTCACTGGTGTTTTATTTTTGGGTAAGGATCAGGGAAAGTGACTTAAAAGGCAGTAAGTCTCGGAATGAGACAGGATAATGTTTTCCTTATACTATGTGCCATAACAATTTTATATAGAAGTGCTATTAAATTCTGAAATGTTTAAAATCCAGTGTAGAATTAACAACTTGATCTGTAAGGATGTAGACTCTTCTGTTAAGTGCTGTGGTAAATGTCTGCAGTGCTTTGTGTGATCTGGTGAATGTTAATGTTATTTTCAGAAAAGTTAATATATATCATAAGACCTGTGTGTGTTTTATTTTAGTTTGAATTTCAGTGTTTTGGTTGTTTACCTTTAAAGTTCTGTCCTATGCAGAAAGTACAGGTTTACCTGCTCTAAAATATTTTAATTTCATGCAGCAGGCAATCATCTAAATAGTACAGATGCATTTCCCTTGCTAACTCAACTAATTTGTAAATATGTAACATGTTGTGGATTAGATTATAATAATGTTTAGAGTAATAACGCAGAATACAAAATCAACAGGGAAGGCAAATCGTGTATATGTTAAAACCCACAGAGATTCTCTTCCTACAGAGGATTGGGGTGTTGTACATGTAAACTTGTAAGCTTTGCAGAGGCTTGCTCAGGTGATCCTTTTAAATACACAGTAAAACCTGGGTTCCTTTTCTGGTTCATGTTTGACATGTGACAAAGTCATATTTTAAGCTCTCTCCGGCGGTACTCTTGTATTGTAATTCTAAGTTTGATATGCTATTCAAATACTATCTTATTTCTAATATATAATAGTAAAGGCTTTCGTACTTTTGTGTATTCCTGCTTGAAAAGGAATGTGGTGATAATTGAACCATAATAAAAGCATTGGAGCAAATAGGTTTCAGCTCAGGCAGAGTTCTGTGGCAGAATAAATTTTCTGCAAGAAAATTTTGGCCTAGAATCTTCCCTTCCTAAAATGATCGCTGTGAGCACTTAAGGTTTGAATATCTTACTGAGATGCTGGGAAAGAATGTAACCTTTCAGGAAGTTTTGAACAGTTAACCTTCAAAAGAGTTGGCCATTTGAAAACATAGGAGAGTAAGTTCCTAAAAGTACAGTCACATGTAAGCACAGAAGTTGGCAGGAGCAGTGGAGAGTGTTGGGTTTGCAGTTTTTTTTCCCTTTAGTCCTTCTTTGCTGCAGCTCCAGTCTGTAAGGTGGGGAATACTAGAACTTCCAAATTTAAATGCATTTCAGCTCTCGCAATGAGGGTCATACAAATAGCTTAGATAACTGGTCTTCCGTTTTTAGTTTTGTTCTGTTTCGTTCATCAAAATAGAACAGAAACCCATAAGCTGAATACAACTTCTAAAACTTAAACCAAAAAAAGGGAACGTACCTGCTTAATGCTGAACCTAGAAAAAACTAAAGCTATTTTTAGAAAAGTTTTGTGGGAAGAAGAAAAGGACCGAGAAACTACATTTGTCTCCTTAAAACAAAACAAAACCGCTACTGAACACACAGAGTTAAGGCAGAGATCATATCTGTACTAACTTTTAAGTTACAGAAAATTATTAAGGAAAAATCAGAATCAAAGATCTGTGTTTCCTGCTCATGGGAGGCGTGAAGAAGGCTGCATTCTCTTGACGAACAGCTTCTATAAGTGATGCTGGAAATCTGGATTTTAGTGTATTTGAGCTATGTTTTTACAGTAGAAGCTTTAGTTTTTACGTTGTTGGAATACAGTAATGTCCTGTTTTCCCTTCACCCATTTGGAGAAACTCTTCTAGCATTTTATGTGGTGCCAGATCTATTTCTGAGTCCTTCCCATCTCCCAGTCTGGGCATAAGTACCAGCAATACAAGGAATACATTAGTTTGTTGGTTACATGGATCTGTGGTAGGAGAATACAAAGTTATTTTGTTTAAAAATCAATAAATAACTGTGAATGAGGGAGGAAAGCCTGTTTCTGTAAAATTGAGGCTATGTCTCTCTTCTTAAAAAGACAGAGAAGATTAAGTAGCCAAAGCAGATAAGCAACTTCCTGCAAATTCCCAGTTCAAGGCTGTTTGAAGAGGACGTACATATGCTCCTTGCAGAGGAAATTATTTCCACCTTTTCATGCAGCATTCATGATACTTTGGGAGAGCAGAGACAGTGATGTGGTGTTGGAGAAAATGGTTTAAGATGAGAAAATTGGAGAGCTGTATCTTTCCTCGATCACAGGAATAAAGGTGAACTGAATGTTTTAGAAACATTTTCATTAGGAAAATTAAACCTGGATCCTTAATTAATGAAGAAAGCTATAACTGTTGGAAATTTTAATGTTAATCAAGGAGAGTAATAGTGTCTCCATACATTATTAGTCCTGTCTATTGTGTTCGGGATAGAGGTCACTGTGAAATGGGATGATGTATGCAGCTGGCCAGACGAGGTGATTTCCACAGCAAACTCTTCTAGGGTCTACATTATTATCTCTATGCTGTATCTGCTTTTTCTGAAGGTATGCTTTTCATGTTAATTGGGTTTTAATGGTAATAACACAGCTCTACCAATGCTTCTCTGAGACTTTTCTGAGTTAATCTTTAAGATTGAGTCTTTAAAGAATAGGTTTGATTTTATTTTTTTTTTAATTATTATTTGCTTCAGAGTTGACCCATGTCTGGGGAAAGAATGAGGGCCTGTTTCAGGAAATGAAACATTTAATGTGCCTGCAAAAATGCAGCATTCCTCTGTGTTGTCTGGCAGAGGCCCTGTTTAACTGCTTCCGATCTCTTTAGTATTTGGAACAAGTTTCTACAAAGCTGGAGGTTGGGTAATCGTGAAGATGGTCAGGCATGTGCTTGCCACTCTGCACCGCTAAGGTTAATGCTAGCTAAGCTGCCTTGTTTTAAGAGGTGATCTTAGCTGTTAATATAGCAATGGCTTCTCCAGGAGCACTCTGGCTTCACCACACTGATTATACAAGATGTTGGCAGAATGTTTTGGTACTGCAAAAATTGTATTGGAAACTTTTGTAGAATCATATAATTGTTTGGGTTGGAAGGGACCTCAAAGATCATTCAGTCCAACCCCTCTGCCATGGACAGAGACACCTCCCACCAGACCAGGTTGTTCAGAGCCCTGTCCTACCTGGCCTTTTATAGCAAGATTTGTGATAAAATTGAGTTGACAGACCTGTAGAACCACATGATAAAATAGAATTGAAAATATGCCATGCTTTTGGCCATTCTGTCAATTGATTGTGATTATATATTTATACACTACCAGTTGTATATCCAGTCATGTGAGATGGTAAAGATTGATGTCATTCTAAAAAGGACTAAAAAAATGATCAAATAAAAAATTAGAAGGGTATTTATAAAAGATATATCTGCAGTGAAAGATGATGCCTCAGCCTATAGAGCTGGTGAAGGGTATAAAGGTTTTGTTTGCCTCATCTCTCCATATTTTTGGGGGTTGGTTTGTTTTTTTTCATGTCAATATTCTGAAAGGGGGGAGTTTTGCCGTGTAAAGTCCTGTCTCTCTGTTCTCTGTGCTTCCACACTACTGTTCTGGCCACCTGATTTCTCTACTCTAATGTAGTTAAATAGCAGGACAGGGAGTGTCTTTTGCTTCAGTGAGTACTAATGCTTGAAAGAATTGATTGTTTTAAAAGATCAATTTAAAATTAATCTAGATAAATCATTGTGTATTTCTTTAACTGGGGATTTGTACAAAACCATCTCGGAGGTTGTGGAAAGAGAGTCTGGAAACTTCCCTTGGGGGTGCACAGGAAAGCACATCCTCTTTACGCTCACGATGATGTTTCTACCTTGGCGTATCCCTGAGGTCCCAGCTTCTGATCTCCTGAGACCACATGGTCAGAGCAGCATGGAGGACTGGGCCAGGCTGGAAAGGAAAGTGCATGTTGGAGCAGTGGGAATCCAGTGCTGCTGTTTGCTTCCTCCCAACCTGTTTCTCTACAGAGCAGAGGTGGTCCTCCCTTACCATCCTTTTCTCGCTTTCTTAAAACTTAAAGTTCTGTCTAGTAGTTACAGTTTGGGACAGTGATGGTCTTCCTGTTTTAGAGCTTGGGCAGTGTCACTAGCTTTATTTCTATTAAATTCACAGTTAAAACAACATTCATTGGTACAGTGCTAGTCCTGGTGGGATTCTGGTTTATCACTGGGTTTTGCGGGCATTACTGTCACACAAGAAGACGTTGCTTCCTGTTTTAAAATTCACTAGGTAGTTATGGCCTGCCATATTGAATTACTTCAGTTTGAAAGAAATAAAACTTCAGGGACAACTTTACCAATAATAATTCTAATTTCAAGTATTATCAGTTCTTACTACTGGATAATGATATGCAGTGGTTGACTCTGAATATTTGAAAGAAATAAAACCCATGTTCTCTTCTGTTTTGCAGAGAATGCAGAATCAATTGATCTCAAACAGTTTTTCGACCTACATTTCTCACATATATATTATGTGTTCTTTGAAAACTTTGTGACTATTGAAGTTGGTCTTAAACAAAAAGGTAAGTATTTCAAATAGAACGCTTTTTGTCTTCATGCTTCTGTGTTTGTTATAAAATAAAGCAAGGTGTCATAAATAAAGCACAGTGTCTGTGGTCACAGATGACAACATTAAATGTGTAGAAATATGTGTAAGCTCTAACTTTGCACATAAAGGCAGAGCAGTTTGAGGTGCATGCCATGGAGGTGAGCAAGGAGAATTTATTCTCCGATGGCTGTTTTTGCCCTTTTGCAAAGTGAGGATTCTTCAGTTGATAATGCTGCAGAATTATTCTGAGTTTTGTTTAACAAGATATTGTGTAACTTAATCTCCACCAACTGTTGATAGCATAATAGGGGCTTATGCAAACTACTGTAAAGTGTAACGAGGAAATACACTTCTTTTTCAGAAGGAATGCAAAATAATTCTTGTGGTTGTAGAAATGCGTTATTTTGTTTTACACATGTAAGGATCTTTGTCAGTGTTTGTTACATTTTGTTTTGATAATGAAAGTGTACCTTCTATTTATTTTTAATTGCATCTAGGTCACAAGTCTCAGAGAGAAGAATTAGATTCTATTCTTTTTATTTTTGAGGTAAGATAACTTTAATACTCCTGTATGAGTTTTTTACTTTGAATTAAGTCCTGTTGAATAATGACAGTGCAGCTATCCTACAGTTGCCTGGAAATACGCTTTACACATAACTGCATTCCTTTTTCTTTTGCTTAGAGTTGAATATATGTGCTTTGTGTGAGAAGAAAAAAAATTTGACTTGCAGTTCTGCAGGAATATGTCTTAACTGGAGAAAGATGTTTTCTGTAGCTGCAGATAGCTCGTTACTTTTTGGTGGTGGTGTTCTGCTCATCACTTCCCTCCCACATGTACTGTACACTTTGAAATTCTTATAACTGTGATCTCTGATTAGTTGTGATTTTTTTTGACCTTTTAATTGAATGTTATAATAGAATAGTTTGGGTTAGAAGGCACCTTTAAAAGTCATCGAGTCCAGTCACCCCTGCAATGAGCGGGGACATCTTCAACTTGACCAGGTTGCTCAGAGTCCCGTCCAACCTGACCTGGAATGTCTCCATGGATGGAGCATCTACCACCTCTCTGGGCAAACAGTTCCAGTGTTTCACCAACCTCATCATAAGAAATGTCTTATATCTAGTCTTAATCGACTCTCTTTTATTTTAAAAGAATTACCCCCTACTAAAAAGTCTGTCCCCATCTTTCTTATCTGTCCCCTTTAAGTATTAAAAGGCCATACTAAGGTCTTCCCGGGGACTTTTCATCTCCAGGCTGAACAACCCCAACAACCCCAACCTTTCCTCACAGGAGAGGTGTTCCATCCCCCTAATCGTTTCTGTGGCCCTCCTCTGGACCCACTCCAGCAGGTTCATGTCTTTCGTGTACTGCTCCCTCTGGATGGCATCCTGTCCATCAGCTGACACAGCTGTAACACTCAGCTTGGTGTCATGTGCAAAGTTGCTAAGGGTATGCTCATGTCATTGATGAAGATATTAAACAGCACTGGTCTCAGCAATTTTTCTCATAATAAAATATTGTTGCAGAAATAGTTTTATAGACACCTTTTATTTTTGAAAAGATTTATTACTTGAAAATAGCATTTCACAGTATCTTTACCAAAAGCATATCTTGAATTAGAAACTAATTTAACTAAATCAGAACATTTCTGAGCTTAGAATGTCAAGTTTTTGTTATTCCTTTTTGATGGAGGCTTCTAAGTAAAGAACAAGGATTGTGGTTTGTAAAAATACGTAAATACAAATTCAAGATTTAAAAAAAAATCATTTTTTTTTAAGGTACATTGGTGCTTGGAACAGTAGGGTTAACTGTTACAAGGAGAGTGAATCTGAAGAGATCTGGGTTTTTTTGCTCACTGGTTCCTACATGAAAGGGGTATTAGGTGACCTGTGCTTTGGAAGTAGGTGCACAGCATTCTAGAGGGCCAGGATGAGGAAATCGTTTGGGAAGTCAGGATGTTTACAGGTTGCTAATGCCTCTAGCATAAATGATGAAGTGCCACATAATAGCTTTTTTTAAACTGCCTTTGTCACTAACTGTGCTGTTTTTTACCGTCTGAACATGGTCTTCCTCCAATCTAGCTGGAGGTTGTTAGACCACTGTTTTATTCCTTGTTTTGCTGTAGCTCGATACCCTTTTGTTGAGAAGGCTGAAGCAAATGTTTGCCTGTGCCACAGAGGCAAGTTCACAGCTGAGCATCTTGTCTTAAGCCACTGTAAAGGTGGAATTAACCTAATACAACCTGTTGTGAACAGATTGTGAGACAGGTCCTCACCCCAATAAGCAGTAATGTCCAGGAAAGAGGCAGTGGAGCCAGATAAACTGCAGTAACATCTGAAGTCTTCAGTGCAGGGCTTGTCAGACAGTCTGCCACAGCCTTTGGGCTTCTTAGCTTTAGGAATGGGATTATCTTGAAAGGACAGTAATGCTTCCAAGGAGAGCAGTGTGGAAATTTTCTAAGTTAACCCTTCAGGTTCTGATCTGTAGCCATAGTGCAAGCGCTCTTTGGTCTTCTGAGTCTGGTATCTGCAACATAGATCCTTGGGTTCTGTTTTTTGTAGAAAATTTTGCAGCTTCTTCCAGAAAGGATTCATCAGAGATGGCAATTTCACAGTATTGGTAAGTTGATTTTCTTTCTCCTTATTTTTTAAAATAAATCTTATTTTTTATTATTAGTTTGTGCTAGTCATTTCCTTAAACTTTAAGTTGTATAACAGGGATTATAGTCTTGCAATTCTTGCAAGCGAGAGGAAGCAGGGGTGGGGGGGGGGAAGAAAACAAAAAACCCTACCAATGTAATGAATGCTTTTCTGGATAGATTAAAACTGGGGACCTGGAAATAGAGCAGTGGCTGAGAACAAAAAAGTGCAGATGGAAGGTTGCTTTGTAATGATATTTTTTCTGTAATGTTTTCTCTTAGTACTAAATTTAAAAATTGGACTGAGGTCTGTATTTGTAAATGAGGAATGCTGCTGTTATGGACATTGATGACTTGAGAATCATTTACTTTTAATGTGCACATCCCAAAAAGTCACTGGAGAATGATGTTGTGGGTTATGAGGAAGCTATGAAAGGTGATCTTTTTTGTTCCCTTCTGGCATTGGAGAGTTGCCTGAGGATATCAAGTTCACCAAGATTAAATTGGAGATTGCCAAGGACTTGTTTAAAAGTTACTATCAAGTCTGACCGAGAACTCTGACATCTTACTTAATAAAGAACGAGCAAACGTACATACAATTTTTTTTCTTTCTTTTTAGGATTGATTTTGAAGAAGCTTCTTCACACTGGAAATTCATTAAAGGTATTAGAAAAAGTTGCATACTACTTTTGTCTAAAATGCTTAAAAATACAAGTAAGAACAGAAGGGCAAATTTTCATGGCGAAAAGACAGGAGTGAGAACCAGATCATGACTTGTGTGTCATGAAAGGATGACTTCAAATCATCAACTTTGTGTCAGTAGAGCTACTTACAGTAGCAATGTGCTTATATAGAGCAGCCAAGTTAAGAATGCGTGCAAATGGTTGAAGGGTTTGTCTTAAAGCAGAAGCCTTAACCAGTCATTGTTAGGAGCAAGGAAACTGGTTTTGGGGCTCAGGCTGTCTTGGAAGTGGAAGATTATCTAAGCCAGAGACCTATTGGTGGGTAGTGTAGTATCAGTTGACCATGGCACAGAAGCCATCCATGTGTAACGTGGTTTTGGTTCTGCACCAGAGAACCGTGCCTCTCCTCTGTACACCACCTGCAGGCTTGGCTGGTGCTGAAATTCTCCACTGTGGGAGCCAGGAAGGGGCTGCTCTAGGACTCCATCACCTTCCTTGGAGAAGGAATGGGAGAGGGTAGAACGGATCCTTCTGCTGCAAAGAGCTCACTCTGTTGTCGTAATTCACAAACACAGAGAGATTTTAATGATGATCTTTGTATTGTCTGAAAAATTCACTGCTGTTGTCAAACAGGTGACTAGACACGTGTTGGTTTTCTTCCTCTTCTTTCAGAGAAAACCCTGTGGAAGAGATTTTGTGAGGCAAACAGCAGTGAGGGTGCCAGGGTTGTGCTTGCATTTCAGCAGGAGCAGAGGATGTGCTAGCTTAGCTCTGCTGATTGCTGGTGGCCATATTGTCTGTATCATCTTTTCTACCACCACACTTCTTTGTCCAGGACAAATGGAAATGCTTTTGTATGTTCTGGGACAAGTTAACTTGTTCTGGGTTTTTTTTCCTTTAAGATACGGCGAGAGGGTGTGCGTCTGTTTCTTCTGTGGCTGCAAGCACTGCAAAATAACTGTAGTAAAGAACAATTATGGATGTTTTCTTGCTTGATTCCTGGATTTTCATCCCCACAGTCTGAATATGGCCCCCGAACACTAGATAATCTCATTAACCCTCCTCTTAATGTTCAAGAAAGTAAGTAATTTGGTAATATTACTAAATAGTCTACATAATTCAATTCTCAGCACAGAAGAGGCAAGTTGAAGTAATGAAGAACTAATATATGTATGTACCTAGGGAGATTATGAAGCTGTTAATGAGTATTTTAGCAGTTTATCAGATCTTGTTCCAGTTAACTTGTTCCAGATAACTTGTTTTGAAGTTATCTCGTGTTATATCTCTACAGTAGGAAAGGAATAAATCTGAAGGGGATGTAGGCAGCATAGAAATGCAGAGTGCAAAAAGTGAAATGTGAACATCTGACTTCAGGAACAAGAGAACCATAAACTCTAAACCAGTTTCACTGTACAGGTAAAAGAAGTGTAGAGCTAGTACAACTTCACAGAAATGTTACTGATTGACTGCTAATTGAAGAAAATTGTGAGAGATGCAAGCAAAGATTTGGCATTTGGGGAACACAAATGTTATGCTACTGTTTGCATAAATTCCAAAAGAAATTGATTATGCCTTTTGGAAAAATAGCATCTTGGCAAGTAGGTTCCAAAGGTGCACAGAGAGTACTGAGTTATTATCTGCTGTGTCTTTACATAAGTAAGAAATCAGTTCTGTCATGTTTTAGCAAAAATTTCCTAATTTTCATTAATCTGTGGGTGGATTATTTTGCCTGTAACTGTCTCTGCTTACCTCAGTACGTTTCTGCTTTTGTAATGGGGTAGATATTTATGCATGAGAAGAAATGGTCTAAATGTAGATGTACTTCTTTTCTTTACTTTTCTTTTTGTTTTTAAATAGCTCAAGTGACTATAGAGGAAATCACTCCACTTGTTCCTCCACAATCAGGAGATAAAGGACAAGAAGATTTAACAAGCTATTTCTTAGAAGCACTTTTGAAATACATTGTAATTCAGGTATGTTCTATAGTTTTCAAGCAAACAATTATGAAACAACTAACACCTGTTAGTAACACTGTAAATGTATATAAAAGTGTTTTAAACATTCTTTCCCCTTGCCCCTCCGTCCCAGGTGTTCTTTGTAAAAGTCCAATTCTCCTAGAAAGTCTTCATTTCTGTGAAGATTCATAGTTCTGTTACCACAGGGTCTTGCATCAGATTGCAGCATGGAGAAAAAACAACTTGTCAGTTACTTCCAGAAATGCTCATTCCAGCTCCCTTCCCATTTCAGCCTTGTCTTTAACCAGTGGAAGGATCAAGTGGGCTCTTTCTTATTATGTGGATTTCTTGGTGGTCAGGGACTTTGCTTTTCAAACTTCTAACTGAAATAATTGAATTTTTGTGATGTGGGCTTTTAAGAAGTCTGAGCAAACTTTTGCTAGCCTTTCTCCTTGGTTATGCTCGAACTAACTGGCAAAACCAAACCTAAATGGGATGTCAGACTCAGTGGGTTGTAGGACTGGGACTGCCAGTGTCTATGCTTAGGGTCATATTTTTCCTCCAGCTGTCTTTCTGGAATTTCTTTTGTTCCAGTAGATTAACCATACAGCCTCTCCATTCATTAATGGAAACACTCTGAGCTACTGGAAAGCCCTGGTTAGTAGAAATGTTCCATGGTGTGTTTAGAGGATGATGCGGAGATTATGGCTTTCTAGCAAGAGCTCATGGGTTTTTTTGTGATCAACAGGAATGGTGCCATGTCTCCTGTTGGTATCTTAACTGTACTTTCCAGACTTGAGTTTTAGGAGACTTGTAAACTCAAGTGTAATACAGTACGCTGCATAGAGAAACTTTGGGGTTACTGCTGCAGCTGAGCAAGCGAACTGAAGCTGAGCAAGTGAACTGAAGCTGATCAAGCTTCTCTTCAGGGGAAGCAATGAGAAACAGTACATATTTGGAATACTCCAAATCTGGCAAAGCTTTTGAGTTAGGTTCTGCTTGAAAGTAGCCACACTGCTGAGATTACACTCGCTTAGTGGCATTGCTATGTGACACTAGGTAATAACATCTTGCAGATCCCAAACTACCTGAAAGGCAGATTATGATGCTAAAATGTGCAAAATGAAGGTCTGAATGAGAATCTAGTCCATGGTGTGCAACTCAAGTGCATGCTCTGTCCTTCTCTTCTTACTTTGGCACTTCCATGATCTCAGCCAGTACATCAGATGCAAGAGCTCCTGTGAAAAACTGGCTGAGCTGTGGTATTTTATGTAATTGATTTGATGGACTGTTAGCACATAGTGCTTCCAAGCCTGCTCTGCTGTTGTGTGCCCAGCAAACTGCTTGGCTGCATGACATGCTGTGGGTGCTCCAGGGTACTGCCTTGTGGGACAGAATTGTCCAGCAGAACCCAGCTGGGCTTCTATGCATAGGTTTTTCTTCATGCGTTTGCAGGTTGTGCTAGAGACAATGGATAATGGCACAAATATGGCCAATGTTAAACTGAAACATTTCATGGCTCCTCTTTAACTGTCTTACTTTGTGAACTTGCAGTGCTGGAATAATTTGCAACCTCATTTTGTTACTTCCAGCATCTGCTAGTTTGAAGGAATGATCTGTAGGCTACGCTTAGTGATGACTGTTCACTTTCAATGAAAATATCCCTTACATATTTGAAGACAACTGCCCTCTCTGTATTAAATCAGTAGCATTATATTTAAGTTCATTGAAACAGGTGTCATAGAACTTGTTCACTATGTGAATGCTGAAGTCTTTTGCTGAAGTCTCTCTACAGGCACTGATAATTTCAAGCTGAATATTTACTTTTTTATATTAAATTCTGCTGCAGGACTTTGTGTCATTAATTTGTTCATATTAGTCATTATTGAACTGTCTTGGGGATGGTCATATATATTCTAAAGGCCATTCTAAAGGCCCGTTGTCCTCAAAATAGATCATAACAGAACTGTGGACTTGGAGTAAGGAATGGGGGAAGAGAGGGAAGGGGGAAAAAAAAAGGCAATTTTTCAGAAAACTTCCTTTATTTTATTTGTGGTGACTTGACAGATTACCCAACTCTGCAGGCAGATGAATTCTCCTGGACAAAGATGGAAACTGCACGTTGGGTTAGTTAGTAAGGAGAACTTACCATGCTTTTCAGTAGGAAAATATTTCATAATGGGGAAGGCTTAACACTCATGATCCATGAAAGTAGATCTGTGTAATTCAACTTTAAAGTTGTATTTTCTGCTGCTTGTGGTTGACAGATTTGTTTGTTTCATATTGGCAGCTGCACAAATGAATCCAAGTACCTATTGTAATGAATGTATGGACCCTTGTTAGTTCAAAAATAATTGTTCTTTTCTTATAAAACATTTTGAAATAAAAAACCGGTTTTATTAAGAACAATCAATTTGGGTTTACTCCCTGATTTGGCAAGATGGCCGTGAAAGTAGATGTATTTCTGTTGGTTTCACTATTTGATGTGTTCAAGTTCATTTTGAAGTAATATTGTGGAAGAGAGCGGTATTTGTTTCATTGACATTTTGTAGCTGACTTCTGTTCCATCTTTCTAAAAGTTTTAATTAAAATACATATGATTTAGTTCCAAAGAAATAACTTATAAAGAAACCATTTCATCAGTCATCTTTCTTTTCTACTTCTAGATGTTTACTTTATCCAACTTCTTTTTTTTAAGGTTAAGAGTTTAGAATGGAAGAACAAGGAAAATCAGGAAAAGGGATTTTCATTTCTATTCTCCAATTTTAAGAAATACTACTTACCTTCTATTTTCCCAAACATCTGTAAAGAGACCAGCTTGTATAATCCTATACTTGGTGAGTGTTAACACAGCTGATAAAATAATTGTATTTTCTCTAATAGCAATTATAGCAGGGTTTTTTTTTGCTTGAGTCATGTTGCCAATAAAGAACATTCTCCAAAAGTATTTCTTATGAAAGAACATTGTGGTTTCTATTCATGGTCTTCAGTTCTGTGATCGTGGAGGTACCTGAGCCTTCCATTAGAGTCAATCTTGCTTTATTAACCTGATTCAGGTAAATGAAATGTTCTTATAAAGTAGTTCTTCAACATGACCTCTGTTGTTGATTTAAGTTGTGCCCTGAAGAGAGACAAGGTGTTAGTGTGCTGTTCTTTGAGGATGTTGGCTTTATCTGTACAGAATCACAGTGTTTGGATCATAGAGTGCTAGCTCATAGTTCAGTCAGGGAAAAGTTAGTCATGTTTTTGTGTCAACTGTATTTTGTGAAGAGCTTGCAGTAGGGAGAGAAAGCTAGAATTTACCACAATCTTGAAAGCTCACAGTGCTAGAATATGTCTTTCCATGTAGAGAGCAGAATTTTAGGTGTTTGCGAAGCAAACTTAACTAGAGCCTGTTCAGAAGTTTTTGAGCTCATTCTGCACTAGAACACTGTGTATCTTGATTTTGCTAGCTCAGGTTTGCATGCACTTGTGCACCTTTTGGTTGTAAGCTGAGTTCAGGACTCTTGTCTGCAAGGCAATGCTGCGTACACAGGCTTTAAGCTGCCATTTCATTACTTAAATAATATGGACCACCCCACTGCTCCTCTTACCTGTTGGTGCAGCATCTCACAAGGATTAGGAGTGATCTCCAGCCACAATTTCATATTCTAAAATCAAGCTGTCAGGGAAGTTTGTTGAAAAAGCTCTTACTTTCTACCAGTCCACATATGTGTATTTGGATTGCGGCTTTCTTCAGAGATGAATGTTTCAAAACCATGCTCTCCTGAGAAAGACGAACAGTGGACCTTCGCATCTAGAGGAGATGAAACAGTATAAATCCAGCCATAAGCAACAGTAGAACAAGAGTTGTGTGAAGATACTGAAGATGTTCAGTGATAAAATAGCCATAATAGGCATGGTAGGCAACGCTGAGAAAGCAAACCTGCTGCTTTTGATGTCCTTGAACAAGAAATGTGGAAATTCTGTTTTCTCTTTCTATGAGGATCTTGATTGAGCCTTCCACAGAAGTGTTACAGTAGTCCTCTATTTTTTCTGTGAACTATAACAAGAAACTTCCAAGGCCCTAGTAAAGAAGAGGACAATGGGGAACAAGAAGAAATGGGCACGGATCTCCAAACTACTCTCAGTGCCTTTAACTGTGCAAAGTCAGCAGCAATGACCAGGATTTTAGGAAGAATACAGTAATGAAAGCAACAGAAACACTGGTAAGTAGAACAGTCTTTTCTCCTCTAAGAAGTTCTTCTCTGGCATGCTTCTCCCCACCCTATCTGAAAACAATCTGGTGCCTGTTCTGCACAAAATTGACAGCATTAAGCAGAAAACAGGGAAAAACTTGGGCACTGAGTCTGCTACTAAAACCAGAAGTTCTTACGCAACTGATGTTATGTTTAATTTAGGAGAAGTCATGAGCTACAAATCAAAACAGTAGTATTAGTAAGCAAGCATTGATATAGGGCTTTATTGGAGATAGTGTATTGGATTGATTTTTATTTATTTATTTTTTCTTTCTGTTAAGGGAGATTTTCAGATGAGTATCTTGGTTACATTAACAAGCATTCCAGTTAAAAGAAGCTAGTATTGTGCCTCCTCCAGATTCTGGCTTGAGAATTACAGGCTTAGAAGAGCCCGTGAGATTGGGGACTTATTTTTTTGCTTTGTTTTGAATGTCTTTTAACATCTGTTTAGATTCTGTAAGATAGTCTTTGGAAAATCCTTAGTAAGAGCTACAAATATAGCAGTAAGATTCCAGGGGCATAGTTTCTTCCATCCAGTAATGTGCCTTTCTGTGCCATTTCCAAGCCATTTAAATGGGCTCCTTCATTTACAGGGAAACAATTAAGTGGGCTGTCCTACAGCTCTCTGCAGCTCTTCATTCCTTCTGAACCCTTTATTGCCTTGAAAAGTAAGCATGGTCAAAACTACATGCGTCCTCCATTATAAGTGTGTTTTTGCTAGCCTTTTCATTTTCTGCCCTGTGTGTCTTCCACCACCTACAGCTTCCTGCCCTTTTTGGCTTTCTCCACTCCCTGCTCTTCCCCCTCTGGGAACTTGGTGTAAGCTGGTGCCAAAAAGAAAACAGAAAGGGAAAAATGGAAGATTGTGGGAAGATAATATTTCATCTTGTGCTGTTTGAATCAATCTAATAAGCTTCTCTTTTGCTTTGATTTTTTTTTTTGTCAGTGTCCTCATCTGGAGCCTTGACACCTACTTCCAAGATGGACAGAAATGTGAAAAAACAAAATAACTGAAGCAGGGTACATTTGAGAAGCAGCTGCAGCACATGAAACAGCTGAGAGGGAATAGTGAGAGAGGATGTTCTGAGAAGATATAATGAACCTTACAGAAGGAGACTGTGCTGCAAAGACATGTGTACTGCATGTCTACTGAATGTCTTGTCCTTTTGAAAATACTGCCATTATTTCAGCCTTCGAGCCCTGCTGAATGCTAATAGATACCAGAGAGAACCGATTTCTGCATCTTTAAATACTGTGCTACCAACACCAAACATTTGCTTCCTTTTTTCACTGATTGTGCTGCTATACATGCTTCTGTTTAAGATATATTAAACTTTAATTCTTTTACTAACCTACTGCTTTCCACAGAATGAAAACAATGTACTGGATTTTATTTGTAGTAAATAAACTCTTTGTAATATTTTTTAAAAGTAGTCTGTGCATTTGTTATTTACTTAGGTGAATGGTATGCAAGCGTCATGTAGTTTTTTCCTCTAAAAATAATTCTTTCATTAAAAATAATGGATGTAACTTTAACATCTGTTTTGGAAAAGTTCCTCAGTTTAGCAGCATCATGATGAGTTTATCACTACTTTTGTATGTGGCTTTTGAAATGACATTTTACATACCAGCGTGGATATCCTCAGTGCTGGTGCTGGATGCTGTGTTGTGTGTTCATAACAATAGCAAGGAAAGCTTTATAGCGGTCTGGCAGGTAGGCTGTCTTCACTTCAAATGCCTGAAAGTACATATGGCTCTCTTAAGTTAATTACCTAGATAGCAGCAAAGAAGGAATCAGCTGCTATCTAGATTTATTCCTCCTGGATTATGATACCATATCCTGGCAGAAGTTATGCTGGATCCCTTAAAACAACTCTTGACCTTGCATTAGGAAGACACAGTCAGAGAACAACTTCATATTCTTTAGCATGACTACGTTGTACCTTCTTTGACTCCACCATTAGTACCTTTGAACTGCCTTCTGGCCTTTAAAACCATGGAACGTATCTCTCGCTCATGTACCGCAAGCAGAGTTGGTTTGGTTTGGTTTGGTTTGGTTTGGTTTTATTGGGGTTTTTTTTGTTGGGGTAATTTTGGTATGAGGTTTTCATGTCTGTGTGCTGTCACCAGATGAAAATGGTGATACCAAAACACCAGCAGCAGGGTGTGTTCTGAGAGGTCATGTGATAAGCAGTCCTTAGACAAATTTTCATCTACTTTTTGTGTCAGCAGATCTCATACTTGCCTTTCTAGAATGAGAAATAGAGTTGGGACACCACTCCCAGAGAAATGTCGTTCACATCTGAAAGTTTTGTAGCTGCTTCAGATTGGTAATCGGTATTGCAGTACTGTTCTGCACCCTGCCTTGTGTTGGGAAACCCAGAAATGACATTTTGCAGTGTTGAGTTGGCTGATACATGGCTGGAGTTGAACTAGACTGGTGATATTTGTCCTTGCAGAAATGTGCTTTATGCACAATTTAAGAACTGTCTGCCCATGTGTGTGTATGTCCCAGCAATCTTTGTAATGTTTTTACTGGAGATGTTCATTCCATCCATGTTGAGTTATAAAGGACTCAACTTTTTTCTGAAGCAGCTTCACGAATAGTAATGACCCTGTCAGTGTCTTTGTCACTGGCACAGTAGAGAACCAGAAGAGCTGAACAGTTCTGAACCGTTGTGTAGAACGTGGGATGGAGAAAATGGAATTGTAGGTTATAGACCCCAAATAACCACAGTTCCTGCCAGCTGGTGTGTCACTGGGCATCATTCATTACATTCCTTGCAAGCTAGTGCAGAAGCTGTTGCCACAGAATCATCTGTCAGCAAAGTCACGGGAAGATGCAGGTGCCCTTGCTCTGGCAACAAGGTCCATCAAAATTAGCTACCACAGATGTGGCATTAGATTTCCCCACTATCGCCATAATTAGATGTTGGGATCTGTAGCAGTACAGAACTGGTGAGCCTAATGATCGCTAATTATATTGCTTTAATGTAGATTGCTGCAGATCAACATAGAGCTCTTTCTAGGGTTGCTTTAGGATGTGTGGTGATCCCTTGCACCTAAACTGCATCTGCTTTCCCCAGTAGGTTTGGCAGTAGGGAATGAGTGACATAAGGGACTCAAATCTGTAAAATGGTGTGAGTTACATAAATTGTTGCTTAGGAGCTTTAATGACTATAAATACTTCTTAAAATTTAAGAGATTTGACAATATCTTATTTCTATATGAAAGCAGCTCTCTTGTATAGACCCTATTCTAGTCCAGTTAACAGTTATTTTGCTACTTAGAATACCTTTGTAACTTTCAATGAATGTGTGAAATAGTGAGTTTGCTGAAGTTTATCTTTAACTATTGAGTATAGCATGTAGCTTAAAAAAAGCTGAAAACAAAGAAAAGAAATGTGTTTACTTGTTTAGAAAAAGAAATGCAAGCAGGGATGTAAATAACTTTCAGGTAAAAAAATAGAGGTTTTGTGTAGCAGAAACAAGTTGCTGTCTGTTGGACCAGCAGTATTGTGTCTCTGGAGGAGAAAATTACAGCATTTTGGTGTCTTATAGTCCAGTCTTGAGACTTTATTTGTCACGTCCATTTCGGCACATCTTGGATAAGTTGTGTAATAATGAATATGAAAAAACAGTGTATTAGTTATGGGTTTAGGATTTCTTTCTTACATAGAGCTTTCTCTCTGCACATATTGTTAAGATGTTGTTTTTCTTACAGATATACCACAAATGAGACCAAAGCCACACTATGTAATGGTTAAGAAAGATGCTGAAACCAATGAGGCAATATATTGCACAAAGGAACCTTTTATTAAGGCTCGTGTTATTGTCATTCGATGGTTGGTGTCTTTCTGGCTCGAGCCAAAACCTCATACAGGACCTCATATTCCTGGGATGGAAGGTGAAAATGTGCCAAAGAATATTCAGGTAAAACCAAATAGACAAAAATGTGTTTATTTTCATGTTTTTGTCTTGGTTGTCATGTGTGCTCTCCTCCACTAATTATAACTAATGAAGAATTAAAAAAATAAATTTCTAAACAAATTTTCTGCTTATGAATTCACTTTAGAAGGACTCACTGTGCTGCTTTTTTTTGTTTCAAGTTCTGCTATTTTGATTTTAATCAAACAGACATAAGAAGCCTTGAAATGCAGTGAATCCTACCTTTAGGGTTTTTTTTTCCTGAATTCTTTGTACTGTTTTAAATTATACTGCTGAATAACTTAAGTTGTACTGTTCAATTGCTGTACTAAAAATGAGCTATGAAATACTCTTTAATTTTTGTTTCAGAGAGCAGCTGCTAGCATGGCTTCAAGGGAGGACAGCAAAAATGACAGTACCGATAAGCAGGATAGAAATGCGGAGCCAGAGCAATCGCATTCTAACACAAGTACTCTCACAGAGAGAGAACCGAGTTCTTCCAGCCTCTGCAGTATCGATGAGGAGCATTTAACTGATATTGAAATTGTCCGGAAAGTCTTTTCTTCTAAAAGAAGCAACGTTAATTTTCTAACTGAGATTTTTCGGCAGGTAAAGAACCCTCTTTAGAATGCGAGAATCTTGATTATTGTATTGTAAATTATAATGATGTCATGGTTTTCTTTCAAGAGCATTTGCTAAGCAGAACATTATATAAATGTACATTTTTTTTCTGTCATCATGCCTTTAAGGTTTAGGAATTGAAAAGTTAAAATTCTGACATGTTTTCTGTGTAGAATATTACCGATTCCTTTTTTTTTGGTAATTTTATTTCATTAATAACCAGTTCAACAACATTTAACTTGGACTTTAGAGTTCCTCATAGACAGAAATGTTTGATCTTTGGAGTCTTCTGCTGTTAAAGAGCTGGTTTAGGAGCAGTGGAATGTCCTTACCTTGATAGGGTTCATCAGAAGAGAGACAGATGGCTATAGAAGGTAACAGCTTCTGCTTCTGGCTTTACTACAACCAGAAGTGTTAGCTGAGCATACTCAAAATAGTGTTGTGAGAAACTGGAAACTATTAAACAAATTTAAACTGAGAACATATGCCAGAATATGGTGTCTTTATTTATAATGTGAAGATATGTAACTTTTGATTTCAGTGTGGGAGAATAGAATGACACTAGTTGCTTTAAAGAGCAGAAGACTAAATGGTTTAAAACGCTAGTATATCTGGAAATAAATGTCAGGAGCTTATCCACATCCGATGTGTTGAAGAGCTTGGTCACATCACTGAAGATGATAGCAGAGTTACCTGAATTTGGCTCCTTCTCAAGGGTTTACAGAATCCAAGATATTGAATGTAGAATCTAAATTACTGATTTAGAAACTGCCCTCCCAGTGAACGGGACAGCAAAGGCAGCTCCCGCTGTTCTCACAAGACACTCTGTGAGTTGTGTAGATTATTTGGATTTCATATGTGGTCACAAGATCTCATTTAAGTAATTGTTCGGCGAGACGTTTTCAGTGTAAGTTTGTTTCTAATATCTAAAACATTAGTGCTAAGTTACTGCAGTCAGGAGGAAGCATTCAGTTGAATCGTGGGAAGATTTTCTGTAGAAGAAAATTTTCATGCATTTTTAGACTCCAGGTTACCAAAAATATATGAGAGCTTGCAGGAGACTGTTAGACTTGCTGAGTGATAGTGTGTGGCTGATGAACTTAGTTGAACTCTGCAGTACACAGCAAAATTCTTTTTAGTGTGATAAAGGTATGAAATGTCCATTTCCAGAAAGGAAACATACTGTTTTTGTCAAGTGGGCACTCCTTAAAGATGAGAGTGATGAGTTTTCAACATTCACACCATAGACTCCATAAAACTATGTGTAGTTTATCTGTTCTTAATACAATTAAAGCATCATGGTCTTTGGTAAATGTAAATGTATTTGTAGTTGGATAAAACCTGGTGAGTGTTAAAAGTTTCAGATGTCTGACTAGTTGTTACCAGCACAGAACATACAGAAAGTGTCCTGGAGAGGGCACTGATCAGCCGTCACACTGACTCCAATGCACAGTTTTTTGAAACAGTAATTCTGAAGTATTTTCAGGGAGTCATTTGTCTTAAGGATACTGTTCTGTAAAATCTCAATTAGCTAAAAGTAAGGTACATGGTTACCAGTAATGTCTGTCACTTGAATTTTTGTTAGTCATTTAGAAGTGATTTAACGCCACTCTTCCAAGTTCCTTGAATGGAAGAACTTTTAGGTTCGGATGTAATTTATTTGTGAAGATCCTACAGTGACTGGGGTTTTTTTCTCCCCTTGTCCCTTAGAACCTGTACATTATAGAGCCCAACTTGATTTAAAGTATTGTAACTGTTTTTTTGTTTTTCTTTTTCTCCTCACAGGCGTTTCTATTGCCGATATGTGAAGCAGCTGCCATGAGGAAAGTGGTAAAGGTGTATCAGGAATGGATTCAGCAAGAAGACAAACCTTTATTTATGAAAGAACCTGAAGAAGTAGTGCAGTGCACAACTGTAGATTGTGATGAAGGTGTTGTTGACCACAATTCATCAGACAAAGCAAAAGAAAGAGAAGAGGTAAAATATTGTTGGTTAATATTTTTGCATTTTTTGGATACACTAGTAGACAGAGAAGTGGCCTCCTCAACTGATTATATGTGATTTAATTTGATGTCAGAGCATCTGTTGTGGAGAATCAATGGTAATGAATGCATGAATGTGCTACAAATTTGATCCAATTTTTATCTGTAGATTTTTAATGCGGTTAGTTCAGTTTAAAATTTCATACAGTCTTAGAACTATTCTCAGCATGCCAACCTTCAGCTGTGTAAAAACTATATACAGATAAAAGGATGAGAAGAATAATGGTTATTTCATCCACTGCTACAAACTTCTTTAATTATAATTATGTCTTTAAGATGCATCTGAAACATCCACCTACCATTGTTAATTATTTAATATCTATTACATCCTTTTTCCTTTAATATAAAACTAAAATACCTATCCACAAATCTATGGGATTCTAAGAAAAAATATTTTTCAGGAAAAAGGGATGAACTCCAGTCATGTTAGAAATTCAGACTGGGCAAGAAATGGCTGTTACGAAGACACTTTGCATAAAATGTCTGAAACTGATATTGAAGAGCAAAATGTACAAGCTGGAGTGCAGTCAGTATTGCAGGTATGAAAGAATTTGATATCTAATTTTCACCCAATAATAAATCTGCTGTTTTCAGTACCTGAAGAGTAGAAAATAATGCAATGCTTCTGCAAGGGCAACTCATGGTCCTTCAAGTATCTCTGAATTTAAAAAACTGTTTTAGATTTTAAAAGTATGATGATAAATAGTGTTAGAATAATGACAATGGTTTGCTGTATCTTTATTGACCTTAAGCAGGACAACATATACGTAAGTGCTGGATAACACTACGCAGGACATGCATTCTGCTCTGCATCGTATCACAGAAAAAATAACTCTCATTTGAGTACCGTATCACTAAATTATTCTAATTAAAGTGTTTAATGAAAATGCTTAGATGTTTTTTTCTTTTAAGCTATTAGTCACCACTTTATCTGACTTACAGATTGAATGAGTACCTAAGTGTTTGAAAAATTTGATTGGACACCACAACTCTTTACTTAAGCGATATCCTTAAGAAATGGGAAAGTTTCAGGTGTTCCCTAACAGAAGTTTGCTAACTGTTTCTAGGAAATTTGACAGGGTAGAAATTGTGTTAATTTCAAATGTTGAGCAAAATGCTTTACTGAAATTGAGGATATAGAAAAATCAATCGAGTGTGTATAATTTGAAAGTCTTTGAAGTGCTTTTAATGTCGAAATATGTGCATTTTGTGTATAATATACTTTACATACATATAGGTGTGTGTATGACTGTAGCCTCTGTCATATTTATTTATCCAGGAAAAAAATGATTCAAACCGAAATAAAATAGCCATGTGCATTTGCCACTCCACCGTGTGCACTTTTACCATGGGTGACAGTGCTAATTAGAACTCATCATTTTACCACAGCTTGAGTGATTTCCTGAATAGAGTTTCCTGTTGTGCTCTACACTGTTATATATAGAAAAAAACTTTGTAACTGAAATAATTTTCATATTGAAATATGTTACAATAATTTAAGCTTCATAATCTTTGCATACAATGACTATTTAGATTATGAACTGTTTCTGAGAAAAGAAACAGTGAAGTATCTTCATCTGTTTGCAGTGTATTACTAAGGTTTACCCATCTGAGAATGCTTAGGAAATTCTTCATGTTAAAGTTTTTTAGGGAAAGGTTAATTTGATCGACAAATATCTTTTTTAGCCCAAAATTAGTCAAGACATCATTCTAACCTGGTGCCATGTCTGAATTTGGGAGGTTTCCCAACCTGTAACCACATTTGACTTTTTCTGTGATTTAAGAATCCAAGACTTAGAATCATAAAACCACAGAATGGTTTGGGTTGGAAGAGACCTTAAAGCTCATCCAGTCCAACCCCTGCCATGAGCAGAGACACCTCCCACCAGCCCAGGTTGCTCAAAGTCCTGTCCAGCCTGGTCTTGAACACTTCCAAGGGGCATCCACAACTTCCATGGGCAACCTGTGCCAGTGTCTCATCATCCTCACAGTAAAGAATTTCTTCCTAATATCCAGTCTAAATCTCCCCACTTCCAGTTTAAAACCATTCCCCTGTGTTCTGTTGCGAGCTGCCCCTGTAAAAAGTCCCTCCTCAGCTTTCCTATAGGACCCCTTCAGGAACTGGAAGACTGCAGTAAGGTCTCCCTGGAGCCTTCTCTGTTTTCTTCCCAGTTAATTCTTATATTTCTAGGCATTTAGAGTAGGGTTGGTTCATTAGTTGAAGCTAGTGAATATAAAGCTGTATACTAATAGGTTTTAATTATTGAAATCCAAAGCTCTCAGTAGAGGGAAATTACAACTGTAGAACCAATGATTTCCTCTACATGTGGATTAAGAAAGACAAAAAAAAAAAATTGGAAATCTAGGGCTCACTGTGATTCAGATACTTTCTAAATTTACATAAAAATATAACAACTCTTCTGTAGTAGCTCCTGTAACTCCTACAGTGTCCTTGCCTACTTTGTTTACACCATTTTAATTCTGAAAGCCCTAATTCACTGTCCACTGAAGTCGACCACCTTGGAGAAGGTGTCTTGTTTCCTACTTTTGGTAAGCCTTACTGATCGCAGTGCAATGAATGCTTTAGTTTCCCAGAACATAATACGGGCCTTGCCATGCTGAAGCATACACTGTGTACCAGAATTAAATCAAGTAGTTCAGCATATATTATACTTGTCAGTTCCTGACTTACAGGTAGAGCTTTTGTGCAGTGGACTTTTTTACTGGGACATTTTTGTCCATGATATCAAAGTAATTATATTGAGCAGTTTGTTCTACCATCTGTCTATGAGAGCAAAATTATACAAACATGTTTTGTAGAAAAAAAAAAGGGGACGAAAATCAGTTCTATTGTTGCTTTATCATCACATCAAGCTAACATACTTCAATATATACCACTGAGTGCGTATACAACCTTTTCTGTTAATCATAGACTTTTATCTTCCTGGTTACTGTCAACTGAATTGCTAAGTTCAAGCTTATAACATCCACTCTTTTCTAATTACAGGTTTTTATAATAAATTCTTCAAATATATTTTTTCTTGAACCTGCAAATGAAGTCAAAGCTCTGCTTGATGAACACACTGATATGTGTAAACGCATTCTTAATATCTACCGTCACATGGTAGTCCAAGTGACTATGGACAAGAAGACATGGTAAAATGCTAATGCTTTTTTTTTTTGAGATTATTAGTTCACAAGATTATTGTGAACATTTACTTGATAGTAAACACAGTAATGTGGTATGACTATGTGAATCAGTTTCTCTAAATCAGTAAATACATGGACTTTAACATCACAGACAATTTACCACAGGGAAAGAAGAGGTTGTCTGTTCAGTTAAAGCCAGTAGTAAGCATCTAGTTTGTTTGAGGCAGCTTAGCCCTCAGTGAAAAAAGAAGTAAACTAAGTTATACAGACTACTGTTTAAGGAGCTACTGATTCTTTTTTTCCAGGGCATTTTGCTCGTGTGTCAAAATGCTAAGTATGAAAACATACATGAAGTTTCACAGCCTTATTTAAAAATAAACAAAAAATCCTCAGATAAGCGTGGATAAATATTATAATAACTATTATAATCAAATGTGGGTTGCTCTTGATCTGTAACTGTGTACAGGAGTCCATGTGCTGTTTAGCTGTTTTGTTCCTTTGCCGTGCTTAAGGGCCCTAGCAGGTAGAAGGGACCCACTTCAAATTAATTTCTGTGATTTCCCCCTCTCCTTTAAACAGCTGTCAGTAAAGAGGTAGTGTATTGCCACCACTCTCCATTGCAAGGAAGCAGTAGCAAGGGGATTTCAAATGGCTGATTTACTCTCTTTTAACTTGACTTTCATTCAGTGTGTCACTACTATTTTCTGAACTCTGGATAAGTAGAGCTGGCACTACAGGTCGTGTAAAGCTTGTCTCCTCTTGAGAGGAAGTAATGCTGGCCACTGGGAAATTTGAGAGTAATAATAGAAAACAGATTCCCCTGAATTAGTATTTTCTTCCTCAGTTTCACATAATTATAAAGAAATTTCTCTAGACTGTGATGGCAAAGATTGTGCCACACAAAATAATCAATGAAGTATGTTAATGATAATGTAACGTTGCCAGAACTTGTCATTGGTACAAAAAAAAAAGCCAAAGAAACCCCCATGCAACAACAACAACAGAAGTAAAAGCTCAGTTTGGAAATAAAATTAAAACTTTGCCTGTAATTTCAGGCACTTGAATGACCTGGCAGAAGATGTTAAAGGGCGACAGGGGTTACTCACTCTTGAGTGTAAAAAGAAGATTGCAGCAATTTCTTTTGCAAGAACCAAGTTTAGGCTGTTTGTAATTACTGTGTCCTGTTTGGAATGTGTTTAAGCAAGTCAAGATCGGTTGTTATCTTTAAAAGTATCCTAATATATACAGAAGAATAACAAAATGGTAACTCCAAGTTTAATATTGTTTTGCAGGGAACAGATGCTACTTGTGCTGCTCAGGGTTACTGAATCTGTGCTGAAAATACCACCCCAAACTTTCTTGCAGTATCAAGGGAGAAAAAACTCCACTTTAGCTGGAAGACTTGCGGGACCTCTTTTCCAGGCAATTAAACATAAATTCACTTTAATTCAGCTTAATTTTGACTAAGAGATTAGATGCAACAACCACTGTTGGCTGCGTTGTCACCTTAAATCATAGATTGTGTTCCTCAGATAATGTGAATGGTGTGGGTTAAAGAACTGGCTGCATTTGTTGCTTTCTGTCCTGTGTTTAATGACAACATGACAATGGTTTTTGGGGTACTGTGAAGTTAAAAAATTCCCATCCTTTAGTTGAATTGGAATAACTGGCAGTGTGTGCAGTTTTAGCCTGCTTCCATTGCAATATAAGCTCAAGTCAGCACAAAATCTCCTGTGCCATCCATGCCTAACCAACTGATTTTTTTTTTTATTCCTTACAGTAAGCTGTAGCAGATCCTTTCAAGGTTTATGGTTGGAAAGTGCTGTTGTGGTGGCTCCTCTGTAAACAGGATCTGTGAAGTCTCTAGATTCTTTAGTAGGGAAAAAAAAGGATACACAAGATACGAATGTGATGAATGTGATAAGAACTAATTGAGAGCAGTATTACAAAACTCTTTGCCAAACTTGTAAGACACAGAAAGATATTTCATGAGTCAAACCAGCTGTTCTTGTATCTAAGTCAGAAGCCCATGTTAACATACCACTTGATAGTTCATTAGAAGTTTGTGTGTGCTGGTGAGGAAAAGAATGTCAGGACCACACAGAAATTTCTGTAGGCGTTGGAAACTTCTTCTTAAGCCGTAACATTTTAATGTTTTAATTGTATTTTTGGAACCCAACTTTTCTCTCTTTATTCTTTTAGACTCTTATAGTAGCTTGGATCAAAGCAAATCTAAATGTGTACATCTCTCGAGAACTTTGGGATGACTTGCTGGCTGTAATGTCATCACTGACGTATTGGGAAGAGCTGGCCACTGAGTGGTCACTGACAATGGAGACACTAACTAAAGTATTAGCTAGAAACCTGTATAGCCTGGACCTCAGTGACCTGCCGCTGGATAAATTAAGTGAGCAGAAGCAGAAAAAACACAAAGGCAAAGGTAAGACAACACTGTGTACATGTTGTTTGAATTTGAGCAGAGGTAAAGAGATGTTGGGCACGGCAGAATTTTGGTGTAGCCTTTTTAGTACACCTAATTAGGCATCTCTATCACCTGAAATAAGCCAGTTTCTTTAACATAAGACTGCTTTTTAGAAGCACCACAAAATCTCCACAAAAAGATTCAGTCCTGCAAATCGTTAGGCACATACGGAATGTAGTTCCTGAAGGTGTGTTGAATTTATCCTAAAATATTACACTGTAGTGGGTTATCCCTTTCTCCTTTTATCAAAGCAATTAAATAATTGAGTTCCAATCCTAACTTCTTGAAAGTAACAAAGATTACATGTCTGGTAAAAATTAGCTAGCTAGCAAGCACAATTGAAATATTGATCATGAAATCCAGTGAATGTTGTTTAAAATTAAATGCAAGGTGAACAGTTTTGTTTGGGTTCTAATTCATCACTAAGCCACAGTGAAGACAGGTGTTTTTCAAGTGACCTTGTTGGACTATTTAAGAGAAAGGATACTTTTAATAATCTTTAGGAATGGTACCAGTTTTTAAACTGGTTCCTAAATAATGCAGGAAATACTCGCTAGGATATAAAAGGGGGTGAGGAGGTGGCTACTTGCTTACAGTGGTACAGTTCTGGAATTGGTAAGGGACAGGAGGTCTGTCATCTTGGGTAGGGTGCTGGATTGAGACTTGCAAAACCTGGATTGTCTTCCCAGATCAGAGGCTTTCTGCATGTGACCAAGATGAAAAAAAGTGTGATTTTTAGTCTACTTTTTAATCTATGTTCTGATTGATGTTGTTCACCAGTCAAATCTGGGGGAAAGTGCTTCCTACAACATCCTAGGGTTTTTCAGTGAGAAGTAATCTATGCGGATGTTCACTTCCATCTCTTAAAGAGGGTGTTCCTGTAGGCTGAATCGTCTTTATCACCATACAGAGCCACATGAGAAAAGTTTGTTAGCCTTCATAATTTAGAGTTCCAGAGAAAAGCCTCTGTTGTTCAATGCGAGTTGCAGAGTTAACTCCAGCTTTGGAAGTAATAAATGTCATACAAATTATGCCACATTTCTTTGGCCCTCTTAATTTGCTAATAATAATGAACATGTTGTACTAGTGTTCACATTCCAAGAAGAAGCCCTTTTAGTGATCATAATTGTTTATCAAGTATAATTTTGGATTATATGAGTTCAATGTGGATAAGGCAGTACATTACAAATATTCTTTTGATCACTTTTTTTTCATACAGTTGTTTTTGATACCTCCTTGTATGAGCTTTATTTATGTAAATATAAATGTCAGATCTGCATTTGTTCTATCTTCTTCTAATCCTGGTGTAGTATTTGTGAATTTCCAAAGAACCTTGTTCTCTGAAGCCATCATCCCATTTTTTTTGCTTTTGCATTTGGTGCTAAAATATTTCATCACCTGTATGTCATGTTCCTTAAATGTCACAAAGTTATTTGGAAACCCCCCACAATATTAATGGTCTTTTGTGTGTCTTGTCTAATAGCAACAGCAAAGGAAAAGTTTCCATAGTTACACATTTTTATCAGGCTACAACCTTTGTAAACCCGGTTTTCTTGTGGTTTTGCACTTGACTGGTCAGAAAAGAAAATCGCAACAGTTTAATAGCACCGACACTTCTGAAAAAGTTTGAGTATGCTGGCCAAATGGGTTTATATATTTAAAAAACAGTAATGAGCTGTTTAGCTTTTAAAATCATGCTTGCTTTGATAACATAATTTATTCTATCTGGCTTAAAAACTCTTTGAAGAACACAGCTACAAATATCTGGTGATACCAGACTAGAAGTGAATGGATTTGCAATTCTATTTTTGCAGGAGTTGGGCATGAATTCCCCAAATCTTCTGTTGATAAGTCCTTTTCTAGAGGCTGGAGCCGTGATCAGCCTGGACAAGCCCCAATGAGACAACGCAGTGCTACCACCACTGGATCTCCAGGAACAGAAAAGGCGAGAAGCATAGTACGGCAGAAAACAGTTGGTACGTATCTGTAAAATCTGATCTAAGTGACCTTTGAGAAAGGGTAAGCAAGTAACAACTGATAACTGACTTTTGTGGTGACATGGGTAACTTCTTTCCACAAAAGTGTGCTATCTATAATAATGAGTTAAAAGTGTATGCAGCTTTATGTGCTTTAGAGTAGCTGGATAGCTTGTGGTTACTAGAATTACAGTTACTGCAAATGAAAGGAATGCAGTTGATGTGTGAATTCTTGATGAGTTTGATCCCATGCTTAAGCTGGATTGGAAAATTAATACTGTTGTATATATATGAAAGAAAAAAGTTGGAATGGTTTGGATAGATGGGTAGTAGAAAGCTTTTTAAGTGTGTGTTTTCATAAATTGTGCACGAAATAGGTTGAGTATTTTCCAACTGTGCAAAGAAAAGTGTGATAATTATGTGTATATCTGCATAGTTTATAAAATATGTTGTCTCCTACTGTACCCTTAATCTTGCATTAATGAAAGATTGGCACATATGTGTGTAATTCTTCATTTCTGAAGTCATCTATTTCTCAACTTCATTACTTACAAATACTCTTTCCTGTGCTAAAAATGAGTGATGCTAAACAGTGCTTTAGGTGGATTGCTCAGAAGAAGATCAGTTTCTGTTTGTATGATTTGCTTAGGATATCCTGACATGAACTGGACTACAAATTTCTTTGTTATCTCATCTTGATGATCTCAGTGCTATCCCTTTTGTGAAGGAAAATGAAGCTGATTTTACTTTTTTCTTTAAAAGAAGAACCTTTTAAGGAATATCTCTTGGTTTTTTACAATTTCTGTAGTAGAAGTAGTTTTGATCATTGTGTGTTGTTGCTTCACTGATGCTTCTTGGAAGCAGGTACATTCTGGCACAGTTTTAGAACCTGGGGATGAATACTGGCAGTTGAATATAGAATTGTGTTAGCTTTTCAGAAATCAACGTTTTCTTTCTTTTTTCAAAAATATTTGCACAATTTTTTTTTAAGTCACAGAGGTTATTTAGCCAAAGTTTTTATGTGAATATTCTTCAAAATTCTCCATTGTAAAAATCTGTTTTCTTGTAAGGCTTTTGTTGCTGTGTGAGAGTTAATTGTTCCGTAAGTAGTGCAGACATGTGAGGAATTGAAGGCACTACTCCAAAATTTCCTGTCTTTTTCATGCATTCACATACTACACAGTGTTTCCTGTATCTCATGCTGACAGTACCTAGTTTGGCTAAAGTTTTCCTTACGGATCACAGATAATTTAAATGTAATTTTCCTTCTCTCTAGATAGTCTATGATTAACTGTTGTGGTGTTTTTCTTTTAAATCTTAATTGTTTTAACAAGGTAAAGCTCATGTTAAAATTTCTCCTTCCCAATTGTTAATATTACAGATATTCTGTCAGAAGGTTATGTTGTTTGGTCAATTTATTAATGGTTTTGTTTTGCTGCTGTTTGAAAGATGGCTATTTATATGATGTTAGCCCTAAAATGACTGAAATTTATCCTAATCAAGCTATATATTGACCTGGTTAGCAGCAGACTAATCTGATTTTAGTTTCACTGTACTTTAGCTTCCATGCTTTTTTTCCTTTCCTCCAATTATCTTACATGTTTGATATTAATAAGCTAAGTTTGCATTATTGTAACCAGTTAAAATTTCAGCCCTATTCATATTGTAGCATACCATCTGTGGACAAGCATCACAGCATTAGTAGGATGATTTTAAAAGATGAAAAGCCCAAAAAGAGTTGCTATGACCAGAATCCCAAACTCTTCAGTTGTTAAAATCGTTAATGAAGAATATGTTAGAGGAGTATATGTCTTAACTGTCTGCAGACAGTTGCTTGTAATTGTCTCTTAGACCTGCTAAGAGAGCTCTTTGGATGCTGCTTAATCTGTGCCACTTAACACAGGGTCACATAACAAAAAAAACCTAGTTAATAGTCACAAGAAGTAAAATTTTCTAGAGAACATTTTGCTGGTCAGATTTTCGCCTTCAGTTTAACATTAGGTCCACAGACTAAGTCTGGGATTGAGTCAGACCTCAGATATGTTGCATGATATCTAATATGTAGTATATTTCCTTTGGTTGTGAGTAATATACTCTTTATATCTGAGTAGGGGGGTGTGCATGTTGAATATTTTATGTGAATAAATGCTGGGGTTTCTTTTCCATCTGTTTTATGTTGTACGTATTTTGTGTACATCTGTGCACCTGTATTTTTTGAGCCATCCTCATGCCAGCACACATTTATTGCCTCACCAAATTTGTCTGTATGTGTGTGTTACTCAAATGAAAATCACAGCTTTTCTAAAATGCAGTCCGTACATTTTTAGCCTGAACTTATGTAAAGTAATTTTTGGAAAAGGGCCTTTAAACGTGATATGCATATGGGTTGAAAAATCTTCTGTAGGGCTAGATACAGAATTTGGGACTTAGGCAGCAGATTCTAGTCCTATAAAAATACCAGATCAGAAAGAATTTACTAGTCTATTGTTCTGCTTTTGTCTGTGGACAATATTGGAAGGTTATGAACTGCCAAATATCTAGTCCACATACCGGTATTAGGACTGCCTCTACCTAAATACTTAATCAAATGTGATATATCTTACTAAAAATAATAGTTTACTGAGATCACATCTCGAAGTTAATTTAGCTTTCAGTAATAATATGCTGTAATTTTTCCTTCAGATGTTAATGTAAAATTTCCACCTTCCAATTTGTAAATGGGTTGTTCTGGGCCCCCCACCTCCCTCTGGCTAGTGTCAATGTAATGTGTTGGAAAAGATCCAGTTAAATTGCAAGGGACACTTCACTTTAAGATGTGTGATCAACACAGTATGCAGTCTCAAAAACTTAGTGTATTTAGAATCATAGAATCATTTATGTTGGAGACCAAAGACCGTTAAGATTTACAACATAGCTTGCTATTTTTTCTCTTGCCTGCATTCATTGTAAGATGCACAACGATGAATGTATGTATCTAACTATCACCGTATCCTGAATTTTATTATTGAATCTCTTAAACAAGGAGATGTTAAAGCTTTACACATAATTGCCTTTAAAAAAAATAGTTTCCGTTACAAAGAAAGTTTAATAGAGAATGGCTTCAGTCTTAAAACACCTGTCTTTCTCAACTGTTTTTTCAAACTGATGTTAAGACTCCACTTCAGTTGTGTTGCATTTGTTAAATGTGTTTTCTGCTCTGTGTACATTGACCTACCCAAGTTATCTGCATGTTGCTGTTAGGGGCAGTTCTTTAACCTGATTTAGAAGTGTGATGTGCTCAACTTTCACTGCACTCCATTCATGTACTTCTGGTTCCCATACAGATCAGGAGCACTAATATTCTGTGTTGTTTAGAAAATATATATAGAAAAGTTCAAAGACTGATTAAATATTGTACTGACAAAATTTAGGTAAGGTGCTCTGAAGTTTCCTTAAAGGAAGTTTGTCAGCAACTATTTTAAATCAAGTTATGAAATTTGCAAAGGAAGTTTGAAAAGGAAGCTGCTTGAAACTCTGAACAGTACTTTTTGAAGAACTTCAAGTGTACTTTGAGATTGAATGCAGTATCGGTTCTTGCGATGTCTGACTCTGACAAGGGGAAACAAATGTCATAAAGATGAATTTTAAATCTATTGGGAAAGCTGCAGATACAACCTTGATCCTGATGCCACAACTGTTTCATAGGTTTTCCATTCTGTGGAACTGTTGGCAGGAGGTGAGGTATGAAATGGTGAATTAGGACCAGTTTAGCAAGATTTATCCAGTATCAATTAAAAGCCAGACCCTATGGATAAGAAACAATTTAACGCTTTTTGTTGTCAAACCATTTCACTGCAGTAACTTCATTTTTAATGTGGAACTATAACAAGTTGTATTGCAAATTTCTCCACACAGAATTTCACTTTCTCCTTATGCTTTTGAATCTCTTTTGGAGAATCTTGAATTCAAGAGCATGAGTATGTGTAAAATTCAGAGATACTTTTTCAGCAGTAAACAAAAGGAAATTAGAAAAATGCATATGTAGTGTAAATTGCTTTTTCTGTTAAAAAATTTCAATTTCTGAGTGCTTGCGGAGTGCCTTTAACTTTGATTTTTCAACCCCTGATGCAATGGGAAAAAGTGTTAGTTTCTTGATTTTGAATGCAAAATCTCTGTAATCGTCATTATAAAGGCATTGTTGCTGCTTTACATAAAAGTTTAAAACTCAAATTGTCTTACGTGTCCACTGATTTTTTTTCTTTCTTACAGCTCTGCCAATATCTGCCGTGCTGAAATGTTTTAATTTTTGAATTTTCTTCCTTTTTATCTTTGTTTTCTCTGTTGCTGCTTTTTCTGTGACACAAGCCTTTCATTATAGTCACTCTTCTTTTTTCCTTCCCCACTTCTTTCTTTTCCTTTTTGAAGCCATGAGAAGCCGATCCATTGGTGAATGTGCTCTGCCATCGGCCTATATACGCAGTGCTAAAAGTGCTCCTGTTCTGATCCATACTTCCAAACCCTTCTTGCCTGATATTGTTCTCACTCCCCTTTCTGATGAGCTTTCAGGTAGTGCCACCTCTGCTAATTTCTGCACCCCCTTTATCACTTTTTTAAACCTTCTGCTTTCAAATTCTGCTAAATCATTAAATTTTTCAAAGTAAAAATACTTGGGGGATGGGGGGGAGAGGGGAAGAGATTAAGAATGAATATTTTGATTTATGTAAAATACCATGCTATTTTGCAATTCATTCTGGAACTGTTGGAAGTTAGTGCTGTGCCAATGTTTACTATCCTAAAAGTGAAAATTGGAGAAATCTCTTGCTTTTTCAATTTGTTGGTAAGCAGTAACATAGCATCTGTCTACCAGAGTGCAACTAATCTAGAGCTTTTATTTGTGATGAGTGAGGGAGAGAAAGGAAGAACATGATTTTACTTTGACTTGTCATTTACATCTTTCTGCGTATCATGGATACTGTGTGGACAACCGTGATAATGATCTACGTTAGCTCCCATGAAAAAAGAATATCTGAAGTATATGGTATCACATAATACGCTTTACAGTATGCCTGGTTTTCATTAATATATAAAAACATTTTAAAAATCTATACAGTTTGGAGTTCTGAAGTGCTGTGTTTTGGTGTTTTCCAAATGATCCATTTTTTACAGAGTTGTGGTTTTCCTCAGCATTATGTTTGGTCCGGCACAGTGGTTGACTAGAAGTTTGACGGTAGCTTTCTTTGGATAATTTTCTTTGAACAAATAGGTTCAGCAATTAGAATTAGCACACATTTTTACACATGCATTACAATTTACAGATAATGTGATTTCTTTTCCCTGTGCTCCAGCTGTTACACAGGTGTAAATTAGTAGCATTGTAAGGCTGACTATTGTATTGTAGCAACCTTCCAGTTCTTAAAGGGGAACAGGAAAGATGGGGAGGAATTCATTGTCAGAGAGGGTAGTGATAAGATGAAGGGTAATGATTTTAAACTGGAAGAGAGTAGATTTAGATTAGATATTAGGAAGAAATTTTTCACTGTGAGGGTGGTGAGACACTGGCACAGGTTGCGCAGGGAAGCTGTGGATGCCCCCTCCCTGGCAGTGTTCAAGGCCAGGTTGGACAGGACTTTGAGCAGCCTGGGCTGGTGGGAGGTGTCCCTCCCCATGGCAGGGGTGTTGGAATAGAATACAATAGAATTCTATTGAACTTGTTGATAAGATCCCTTTCAACCCAAACCTCTCTATGATTCCATGATTCTGTGTTTGTCTCAATGAGTGGGAAAAAACCAAACAAGCACAGTGGGAAGACTTTATGTAGTCAAAACAGTGTTCAAATGTAAGGACTTAATGGCAGTAATTTTTTAATGGAAGATATGTTCATTTGGTTTTTTTCCCTTTCTATTTCTTCCACCTGCCTTTGTTATCCAAGTATCAAGAACTGTATTTTCTTAATTGTATTTTGATGCATGTCTAAAATCAAGTCTTCTTGTTGTGAAACAGAAATGTGGTGCCTTTCAATCTGAAAACATAAATGGAGAATCAGGAAAGTTCAAGGAACCCACTCTAGAGATACCAGACTTTTACAATTTAAAATTATAAAGAATCTGAGTGGAAATCTTGACACAGCAAACAGAGAATAATAAAATACAAATTATATGTAAGAAGTTAACAAACATATGAGTGCAAAGTATATATCTTCTTAAAAATTATTAGATCTTAGAAGATAGGATCTTTTATAGGAATGATACATGAACAACCTATTAGGAAGTAGATCTTACCTGGCCATAACATTGTTGGAAATAGTAAATTCTTAATGAAGATCTTAAGAGCACCTGCAGAAGTTGCTTTCACAGTGAACTACTGTTTTGTCCTATAGTCACTAATACTTAACTGTCCTGTCTTAAAGAAGGCTAAAGCACTTCTGCAGTCAGTTTTCCCATGCATGTTTCTGAAAAGTCCTGGATTACACCTTTCTTCTAATGTGTCCCAAACCTGATGGCTTTCTTGCTATTATCCTTTCTCTTGATATTCACCTGATGCAAAACTGCATGACCAATGTCATTCTTAGAAGTGAAATAATTTTACAGACCTTTGCATTTCCGTAGATAAAGTCCTAGGCGCTTGCTGGTTTTGGTGTCTTCTCCAGCAGATGGCTGTTGAAACAGCTTCGTGATGTGCCCAGGAATCTTGAGCGTTGCCAGAAAACTAAAAAGCCTTAGTGAAGAAAAGCAAGTCATTAGAGTGTTGATGGGCAAGTAGCAGAGTAAAGGAAAAACTATCCACTGGAGCAGAGTGCACTTTGCACCTTTAATTTTCTGCATATTTTATTGCTCTTTCTCTTTTTTTTTTTTAACATGGAGCTTTATCATTTTCCTTGCCTTTTCTTCTTAGAGTAAACATATTCTTTTCTGAAAGCCTTCTGTGTCCGGATGTACAGCATGTAATTTGGGAAGTAATCAAATTGTTTCTATCCTAAGTGTGCGTTAGGTAATGAATTATGTTTATCTTGCTGTGACAGCCCTTCCTCTTATTTCATGATTATAACATCGCTGTTATCCAAACTGACTATCAGATCCCACACAACTTGAAGGAGAGGATATTTCAAATTACTCCAAAAGAATAGGAAGCCCTAAGCTTAAGTTTTCTGAAGTAATATTCAACACCTTTTTAGCTGTGAAACTTCACATCAAAAGATTGACTCAATAAACACTCGTGAACTTTAACAGGTAGTCCAAAATGAAGTATTTATGCCAAACCTTTTACTTTGTGTACAGTACAGTATATTAATTTCCAAGGAGAAGGCAGAACACCCCACTGTAATTTGTTATTTATTGAGATGTAATTTTTCTGCCTGAAGGTCAGTCAGTAGGTTAAAATTTATTGCAAAAACTCAATGTTGACATCTAATCCTCTAGCATCTTAGAAGATGCTTTTCCTAAGTTTATAATTCCTGCATCAAGTTTCTAAGTTATGCTGTATTTCCATGTGCAGAATATTTGCAACTTTTCAAATAGAATCCCGAAAGTGGAAGGGGAGATTTATGCTTTGTTTAGTTACTAAAGTGATTTGGTATAGCACAATTGTTGTAAATCTACAATATTTCTAAAAAGAACTTTTAACGTGTTAGAATCATAAGAAATCCAGCCTTACACATTTACAGGGTAACTAGCAAAATAATAATTCATTCCTGCTCCTGTTGAGGATTTTCAGGTACAAGACAGCTTGTGGAAAAAAGGTGGTGGTGAGATGTAGCCAAGATTCCTGGAAGCAGTGGTCCACAGTGGCAGTCTTATGAATTGCAGGTGGGAGATTTTTGTTTATCCACTGGGACTAAAAGAATCAAAGTATTAACATAAAAGGGAGAAAGTATTATGCCTTTACAACCTTGCTCCCTAATCAGTAATCATTAAGATGAAATATGAAGAAATCATAATTGTATATCAGCATGGCTCTAATTATTCTTTAATCCCAGAAACTCACAGAATGACTGTGTTCTTATAAAATAATTGAGATGAAAGCTGAGAAGCAAAACATGCTATTTTCTCTCAACTTTCTGAGCTAATTTTCCATTACGAAATATAATCCTGCTCCAACATTATATGGGAATCTTCTACTGGCACTCATGCTGTCTTGCCAGAATGTTTCTCCATAAGTTTGTGTTTTAGCATATCTGTCTCCCACTTAATGCTGAGAAACTACCTTTTCTTTCAGCCTCCTAGCAGAAAGAGGAGAGGTGAGGTTGATTTGAGGAAAGTTGTGATTGGGTGAGCTTGGCTAGACATACCAGTTTCAGTCTCTGTAACGTATTTGGAACCAGGCCGACGTTTCTCCTGCGTACATGCAGTGTCAGATACGCAGCCTTCTGGCACAAAATTGCATGGTAGTTAATGAAAACTCCTTAGGAATTAATGGTGTCCCGATTTGCTTGTATATCTGTTTGCAAGGGTGAGCCCTGGTTGTGAAGGAGCTGTTCATTTAGGTTTTTCAAACTTCATCTATATTTTCCGTGCTGCTATTGCAATAACAATTTATTTTTCAGTTCCTTAATTTCTTCCTCTGTTCTACAAAATATAAATCTCTATTGGCACAAGCACTACATGTTCATTTGAAAATGCTTGGGTACTTGTATGTGCTAGTCACGCATACGTAAGCACTTACAATTAATAACTGGATTAATAGCTGGATCAACGTTGAAATAAATCTACCTGAATTTATTTCAATGTGTGGAGCTGCTTGGTGTGCATTTGAAGTTCTCCATCCAGTAATTTTTAACTTATCTTAGAAAACCATAATCACTGCATGCATGCACAGTATGCAATCCTCAGGCTGCTGCTTTTGATAAGCTTGAGATTATAAAAGGTATGAAGGATGCATACTGAGGGCTTAAGATGAGAGCGGTGTATCATAGTTACACATATTAATCTAATATGTAAGATCATACATAGTTTGGACTGAATCCTTTGGTCCTTTCTTTGTAGCTGTAAGAAGTAGCTCTGAGGCTATGTAAGTACAACCTGTGTTAATCTCTGCCTAATGCAACAGAGAGTTTGAAATAACAGTCCAACTAGAGAGAGACACCATTCATTTGGAAGGATCTTAATTCATATATTTAATAGTAAGTTGAGCAAGAACAATGATGAGAAATTTTTTGCTTATCAAAGCTGAAGAGAAAGGAAAGGGTTAATAAACCGTGCTGTATACAATGATTTTCAGTTCTTGTTTATTTTCTGAAATAGCTTGGATGTTCACTCTCTTTTTCTAATATAAACCTCTCTATTTCCTGTCTAAGAGTTTCTTTACAGTTCAGTAAACTTTGTATCAGACCAAACTTTAATTTTCAGATTTTAACTTCTCTGAAAAATTAAGCATGGAAATACTACTTTTAATCTGCTTCCAACACACAGATTTAGTTAAGTACAGATTTAGTTAAGTATCTCATTCCTCTAGTGGAAAACATGAGAAAATTCAGCTCCAGCTCTAGCATCCTCAGAAAAGTGTGAGCACTTTAAAACAGGTTTTTAAGGTGACTTCAGATTATCATTAAATATTACTGAAATAGGTGTAGACGTCCATGAAGTAATAATTTATTTGTTTTAATATTTATTTTGGCAGTAACAAGTCAGATTTAGGGGAGGGAAATGGGCTTAAATTTTGTGCTGGTTTTAAATAAGTTCACCATTGCAATCCTGAAGATATAAACCCTCTAGGTAGAACAACAAGGTAAGTCTGTTTATTGTGGCAAGTAACTCTTGTTGGCGTTCATTTAAACTCTTTATTGTTATTCCTGACTTTAAAAGCACATGTACAGCATTTCAAGTGGTAGGTAGTGGAAAAAAAATATCTGGGATTCTGTCAAAAAGAAACCAACAGACAATTAAGAAGGCTGTTTTTACCTTACTGTTCAAGTGCCTGACTCATAAAAAACCTGCAAGGGATAGTTCGTATTCTTACAATTAGTTGAATTGTCTGGAAGAGATACTTAGTCTTGCCTACACGGGTGATTTGGTAGTATGCAGTGTTCCTGTAACGTGCCAGGAAATCTGAAGAGGAGCGTGAAGGTTCTTTATTTTGGTGGATGATGTGAAGTGGGCTGAAGATACTTCTGTACAGTTCCTAGGTTATCCATGTTGGAACTGCAGCTTTCATTAGTTAACTATGATTTGTACTGATGCTAACATATTAGTGGTCTCAAAGTAGACAAGGAATCTCTGATTTAAATGGTCATAACATAAGTTCTGGTCTTTTCATAAACAAAAGTGGGTTTACTCTGATGTTAACTGTTGTGAGGCTGCAGGATGTTTTTCAGTAGCAGAGTCCTTAATTTGGTAATTGTCATAAATGTCACATTTGCTTGAGTAAAACTGGAAGAAGAGGAAGGAGGTAAGCCTCCATTTAGTCTTTAGCTTTGCGCTTTGAAGATAAGAGACAAAACGTCCTCCTAGGGAAAAAGGGTATATCTTTAAATTACCCATTATGTAGAGTCATCTTTTCTATATAGGGCCAGCTCTTCCCTGTTATTTAAAAGCTTTAGTCTTGAGGTATACACTATATTACATATGCCGTAATACTCATAACTGTATGATAGTATTCTTTCTGACATTTCAGTAATTTATATATATTCACACAAATTATGAACAAAGTAATAGTTTGCCACTTCAGTAGGCAATTCTAATTCTCCAGGAAACTTACTCGTTCTCTTTGGAGCTTTACATTTTTCTGAAGATGTGAATTCCATGAAGGGTACTACTGTTAAGCTAATTTGTATTCCAGGTAACCATGTCCTGAACAAGCTAGCTGGAATAATATTGGTTGAATTATTTAACTTATTGGCACAGCCCTAGCTTTGACTGTATTTCCAAATGTTCCATGGTCTCACTGTTCTCATGCATGTTAACATTTAAAACTGTGTTCTGATGGTCTAACTCATTTATATTACATTCTGTACTGGACATTATGTGCGTGTGTTTTTAACACTCTAGTACTGGAAAAAATATTTTTGTTGTACTTAAGAAAACAAGGCTCTGGACTTTCCTGGCTTTTAAAGTCACATAATTAGGATGTAATGGTAAATAAATGTTGTCTCTGTATATAAATTTTAGTGCATATTACATATACTTCTTTCCTGCAGACATTGACGATGCTCAAATTCTTCCACGTCCACCTCGAGTCAGACATTTTTCACAGAGCGAGGATGCTCCAAGTGAAGTTTTTGGTGCATTAAATGAGGAGCAGCCACTGCCACGAAGCAGCAGCACCTCTGACATCCTGGAACCATTTGCAGTTGAACGAGCCAAAGGTGCAGTTCCTGTCATTGACAGTTCATCCCATCATGCTCCAAGCTTACAGAGTTCCACTGAGACCTCTTCAATGCATAGATCCACTGAAAGCCATATCACTGATACAAATAGCAGAGAGTCTTCCTTGGAAGTTGGGGATAGTATTTATGACCATCTTTGTCATTTAATAGGGCCGGTAGAATTTGCAAACACAGCCTTTGAACAAAGCCAGTATGTTGACCTTGAAGGTGAAGATGATCTCCTTTCCTCTCTGAGAGAATATCTTAAAGAAAAAGAAGAACTTTGCGGTAACTTTGAGATAGGTAAATGTGAGGCTTCTGCTCACGAAGTTGATACATCAGTAAATAGGAATGATATATTACCACTGGACGGATTAGAAAATAGAGATCATACTGGTCAATGCACGAATAGCATCACTGATAAAGAAAGAGCCGATAACACAGAGCTGCACCTAGAACTAAACCAAAGTGGCTTTATAAGTAATATTGCACCTACTCAAGTAGACATTTTTATGAGAAATCAAGCACTTGATAAAGCCAGACAGTTAAATATTGATAAACAATATGAAAGTGTGTTCAATCATGGGTCAAGTAGTCCTAGCAGCAAAGAAGGGAAGAGATACCTGTACAGGCAAGCAGCCACTGAAGCTGATGTAGATTTAGCTGTGGAAGCAGCGGTAGCTGAAAAGCATACAAGTTCCCAGTTTAATGAAAAAGTAACCATCTCACGTGTTATGCATGCAAAGAAAATTCTTCCTAAAGCACAAGTTAACCCTCAAATGCCTCACATCACAGGCACAAGCAAACTGTCACCAACAAAGAGGAGTATATCTGAAACCGTAACTCACAGGGCCAAAATAATGAAAATAACTACTAAAAAAAGAAATAGTGTTCATGTTACTTTTAGGCCATCTACAGAATCTGTTCAGTTTTACAATCCTCTTGAGAGCAAAGAGGCTGCTTGGAAAGCAAGACTTCGTAAACTAAGTGGCTTCAGTAGTAGCAGTAGTGGTAGCAGCAACAGCAGTACCAGTGCAAGCACCGGCTCATCAGCTGCCACGGAGCTGGTTAGACCTGGACTATATAGACCTCTAGATGCGATCAGTGCTGCTTCAGCTGGCAGCAAGCAAAGTAAGGAATCTACAGAAACTCAAGCAGCCATGTTGCAAAAAGAAGGTATTGCAGTTAATCAGCTCCATAATCGTAGTGCCTTTAGAGCACCAGGTCAGGAGTCAGCGCAACAGCAGGGCTCCCTGGGTGGTGTTTATAAAACTGTTGTACATGCTCTTTCGAAGCCGAAGGCAAATGTTTCCCCACAGAGGCAGAACAGAATGCCAGCAGAGGCTCCACTGAGGGATCTGTACAGTCATGTAATGGGCTATTTTGGAAGGAAAGCTGCAGGTGAGCACTAACAGTGTGCAGAGCGCAAAAGGAGAAAGGCAGCACCAGTTTGGCTTAATGCAACTGAAGCAAGCTCTGATAAGCAATCAAAAGGCTTTGGGATGATCACTGCTTTCCCTGTTTGGTTATGCATGCGCCTACAGCCAGCTGATTTTTCTCCCAGCATAAGTTACTTTTACATACTTTAAATTACTAATTTCCCTTTTCAAGATATTTAGTTGAACCTCTTTGCTGCTGAAGACCATCAGGTTAGGGAAGAGGAAGAGACAGTAAATGACCTAATAAAGGATTAAACCTTGAGAGTTTTGAATTTTCATCTACTATGCAGAGCCTTAAAATTCCCCATACTGAATGATTGGCGTATGCATATTTTATCAGAATGTGCTGTTCTACTCTGAGTGTAGTTCGCTTGTCAGAAGGACCTGGCTCTTGACCAGCTAGGTTGAACTGATTGTATTTCTGGTTCATTTAGTGTGTTTTCTTCTTCCTCTTCCTCCTCTTCCTCCTTTTCCTCCTCCAAAACAAAAAAGCTCATCAAATTTACATTTGGAGGTCAGTTTAGATAACTTAAAAAAAATAGTCTTAAACAGAAATCTCCTGTTACTGGAATGATTTAATTATAGCAGTTCTCTGTGAGTCTAATCATAAGGTTTTGTTTGAATCTTTTTCAAAATGTGCTGTAGGCCTTTATGTATTCATTCATCAAAATGGACGCAGTTACATCTTGGCAACATCTTTCATTGCTTTCTTTTTTCTTGTAATCGTGGATGTTCATGAAGGTCTCATGATAGTCCTTCTCCTGCTAACTATGAGACCTCTGTGGACTAATAAAAAAAGAAGGCTGTCGCTCTAATATCCATTGTCTTAGTTCACATCTTAAATAACATTAAATGAACAATAAATTAACTTTCAGCAGTAACGTAGGTTTTCTTTTTTCCCATTGTTATGCTGGCATGATTAACAGAGGGTAATAATGCATCCTGCATTGAGATGTTAATGCCACCTGAGGGCAGTCTTTGTAAGCATAGCACCATGAGAGCATGACTGTCACGGGTCTCAAGAAAGTGATTCGTTTCTCTGCAGAATCTGGATTTCTGGAAAAGAGATATCTAGAAAGCACTAGTTTTAGAAGTACGTTTTTTTTGAAATATGTAACATTTAGCAGAGCCTCAATATTAAAATAAACTACACTGTGGTCTCATAAGAGATGACACTGAGGGAAAAATTCTTACAGAGAAAACATGAACTGGACTAACTTGAAGACTTTAAAGCCAAAGATGAAGTCAGGTGTAACAGCCACAGTTAAATATGAACAGTACTGTTATATAAAAAAAGTAACACTGATAAATGAGTGAACTTAATTAATTGTTCATAACCATTGACCATACAGAGTTTGAATTTTCATTTCATGTACTAGCATGAAATTTTATTACATAAGATTTTCTTTGCACTATTTATACTAACTGTATATGGTGCCACATTGACATTTGTCATTAGTGCATATTACAGCCGAGTTTACTTTTTCCGCTACATTGCTCTTCATTAGGAATGCCTTGAAGAAGGAACCTGTAGGAATCAGAAAATTTTTAGGATTTATTACGTATTTTTTGTGAGATGGAGGAAGAATAGATGCTGTATCCTTAAAGCAAGCATTAACAACTTTGAGTAGTGCTTATCTATAAGCTTCTTGCTCTTAAAGGTGGTACTGGAAATCAACTAACCCCTGCTTAGTGGGAAGAAGAAGCCATACTAATTCCTAAAGTAGACTCTGCTTTAAAAGAGGGAAATTCTTAAAATGCATGTTTGGCAGTTTTGATTTTTTTAAAAAATTTCTGTTAATTAGCAGGTTTGGTTTTTTTTATTTTTTTACCTTTTGTTTTGAAAATGTCTTGATGTGTTCTTTATTATATACAGTTGTTCATTTGCTTTTAGCTAATAGAGAGGACATGAGTCAAAAGCTGCACCCTATTGATAGTGATATTGGCAGTAGCAATACAAATGTTCCTGACCTCATGGATGAATTTATAGCTGAGAGACTCCGCAGTGGTAGTGCACTGGTAAGCCTTTAAACTTCCTACATTTCAATATGTAAGTGTGCATATATGTGTGAACTCATCAATGACATTATAAATCAGTTCATTAAAACATATTTTTCTGGACTTTATGAATCAGAAGGAGTTAAGAATACCACTTAATTATTCCTTGGCTTTGACATAGGTTCATGGCATTTTATGCCATTTATGTTTTCTTATTTATTAAATCTTCATTGTGGAAGCAATGCAGAAGTTACTGTTAGGTGAATACTTTCACTGAATTAAACGGCCTTAATTGCATCTGTAAAGATCTTTATACACAGACACTTTCAGAATAATAGTTTATGTGTAAATTTGTAGTCCTCATTGCGTTATGTAGTTGGGTACCATGCTGTAGCGTGGTGCAGTTCTCGGCAGGTATAGTCAGTGCAACAGACTACAAAACTATACCAGTATAAGTTTTTCCTTCACTTCACTTAGAAGTGCTGAATAGTTTCTTCTAGATAGTTCTCTGCTAACTGAACCAACTTTTCATATGCTTCCTTCCTCCAATTTTCCAGAAGTGTTGTGTTGTTTGGAATGTCATTCCTAATGAGAAATTTTAATCAGTTTTAAGTCGAGAATTTCTGGTTACTGTTGAATGCTTACAGAATGAGACAACTGTTTTGAAGAGAGAAATGTTTTATAAACCATCAATGAAAGGGGAAATGTTAAAGTTGCGAATGAACAGAATGGGTAACAATTTAAATGCGTCATTTCAGAGTTGTTTAGTTCTTATTTCTGCTTAGAATTTTAAAAGATTGTTTTTTAAAAGGTCATTTTAAGACATGCTCCTGTATAAAGTTGTCAACAAGTAGTTTAGTTGTTGTCAATATGGGGCAGAAGAAGAGTCTTCTAAGTGATTAGAAAAAGTTGTTTATTTATCATCATCTTTTACAAATGGCAAAAGAGGACCTATACAGTTTGTCCAAACGTATGCTTTTTTCTCTTTTGTATTGAATTCATGTTTATGAAACCTGATTGTTGGTGCAAAGTGTTCTTGTTAGTAAGATGAAAATGCTAACTCGAAGTCTAAAAGAGATGCTAACTTAGTCTGCAAATTAATAAAACAGAAGTCATTACAACAGGCCACAGAAGAGGAAAGAGAATTAATAATATTTGTTTTCACATAGATGGTTTTCTTACGTAGCCAAAAACAGCCAAGATAACTTTGAATAAATGTTTTCAAACTGCCACTGATTTTGTAATATAGCACACAAAAACAGATATGCCTTCTGAAAACAGAGTACCAACTAATTAACATTAGTTTTAGGTTGTAGCTATTGAATGCTAAAACCTTGTATCATGGAAAGCTTCTCAGTCTGAGTAAATCTGTAATTAGTAGTAGGGTAGGAAAAGACTAGAGAAGTGACTGGACCTAGTGTAAAAGGAAGTAATCTTCAGTCTCGTAACGCTTAAAGCTTTCAAGCCATTTCATAAAATGGCTTTTCTACTTTTATTTCTCTTCCCTCTCAAGCAAACAGTCTGTGAAAAAACGACTTAAAGAGTCCAAGTAGAACACTGCCTTACTTTTACATGAGCAAGTCTCATTTCTGCTACATGCTCTCTTTGATGTCCAAGTCAATACCAAGGTTTTGGCTTAATCATAAGAAAATTAATACATGAATTAGTAAATTGATTTGCTTGTAGTGTACATTAAATTTTTGCTTATATCATGGTAGCCTATAGACCTGAATACACAAAATTCCTTGACATTTTTTCCTGCTTGCATCTGGAACCAATGTTAACAAATCGTCTTTAGTAATTTAGACATAATCTGGACATAATACACCTTTTTATTATTTTTCTCGCTCAAGTCTTACCTGATATGCATGTGGTCTGACTGCTGGCCTTTTCAGGTATGTGCCCAAAAATTCATTGGGCGAGTGAAATTTCTGTTTACAAAATTCTGCAACTGCAGAGGTTCTTCACTTCCTGCCTGTCTGGAGTTTTGGAAAGTTTTGGCTGTGTATGTGGTATGATAACAATTTCCAAGTTGAAGTGCTTATGAACTATTTGTTACATTCTGACAGTTTTTCCATTTTATGTAAATATGCCATCCAGGATTGTTAGATAATTTATGTCTCTTCCGTGTTTAGAATGTGACGAGAAGAGGAAGCAGTCCCGGCAGCCTGGAAGTTCCTAAAGACCTTCCTGATATACTGAACAAACAGAACCAAATGCGTCCGGTAGACGACCCAGGCGTGCCTTCCGAGTGGACATCGCCCGCCAGCGCAGGCAGCAGCGACCTCATCAGCTCAGACAGCCACTCGGACTCCTTCAGCGCCTTCCAGTACGATGGCCGCAAGTTTGAAAGCAAGTATATTTTTCCAGAAGTAGTAGCGTTTTTGATTGCTTCCTTGCAAATTTTTTTTTCTCAAGTTACACGCCAGCAGTCTTCTGTAAAGAGAGCTTATTTTGATTTCCCATTGCAATCATTAGGAAGTTAATGGAGCAAGCAGAGTTTTTGAGAGAGGCTATTATATTTATAGTATACTAAACAAAGCAGCACTGGAATGCTACTGTGCAAAAAGCAGAACAACAGTGAACAGAAGTTAGAAAGCAATATTGTCTTTTTCCTAGAGCGTATCTGTCTGTTCTGTACAAAATATGAAAATGAAAGGTTACTTATTGTGGAAGTTATTTTAATTCTTTTGAAAACATTTAGGTAAAATTTAAAGAAGGGCTTTTGATATTGTTACAGTGATCTTTGTGTAGCTGTAGATCAGTCAAGACAGTAAGTGTAGTATCATGGTAAAATTAGTATGCTTTGTTTAATAATATAATGCTTTTCATTCGTTCTGTTTATCCATTCCAATCTTGTTCAACAGAAGGGGTCTTTATGGTTGCTAAGAATTATGACTTCATGTATTCTGTAAGGGAGAAATAATACTTATATGGTAGAATTTAATGAATAAATTACAATTTTTAGATATGTGCATGTTATCCAACTAAGTGATGTTATTTAAACGTACATTTCAGCATGACATTTTGTCTTCAGTGTTGAAAAAGCCATTTGTTACAGTATAATTTGCCATAATATTGTTAGTTTGAAGGTAGTGTGTTGACAATGAACTTGGATATTTCTTTCAGCTGCTAAATTTTACAAATAAATTCCTTAATATATCTTTCCATTATTTTTACTTTATTCTCATGTAGATGCATTTAGAGGAACTAAGCAGAATACAGGACATGCAACGTGAATGTCTCCTCTAGAAGTACAGTCACAGTTTTGTGACAGAAATGAGAATATTCATAGTAGTTACTTTCTGCTGTTACATTTTATGTAAATTTTGCAACAGTGTGTTAGTAGCATGGGCGATGCACATACAAGTTTTACATGGAGGATTTTGGAGGTGCTGTGCTTTTAGTTTTTATATTAGTGGTATTTTTAGTTTGTGAGTTTATACCGTGTGTTCCTTATACAGATTTCAGCTTTGGCACTGAGGCAGGGACACCGGCTTCCACTGACGTCGATGCAATTTCAGGACAGCAACAGAGTGCTGAGGAGCAAGAAGTGGCCAGTCTAACTACACTCCACATAGATTCGGAAACAAGTAGTCTCAATCAGCAACCATTGTCTGCTGAAGCTGCAACTATTACTGGTAAAGTAGTTAAAAAAACCTCTAAAAAAAAAAAGCGCACTTACTTCAGAGATTTTCCACCCATCCTGAAGAATGCAAGTTCCAGATTCTGCAATGAATATATTCTCTGTATTAGATGATTCTTAGATTTCAGTTATTTTTTGATTGCTATTGAAAAGTAATGTGTGAAATAACATAAGTGAAAAACCTTTGTCTGACAGCTACCCGTATGATCCTTGGGTTGGTGCTAAATGTATTTTAAACCCTTTATAAGAAAATCTATACAATTACCAGGGAGAACACTCTTACAACATAATGCATACTGTATCTCCTACAAGTGTCCTCCTGTTACTGGTAGTCAAATACCTATTATCAGGAAGGGCTTTTTCCTTGAAAGACTTTGACAGTGCTCTTTCAAACCAGTGTATCACACTGAAGTGTCGTGGGATTTGTTTATATACATCCATCTTAACCTCTCTCTCTCTCGTCTGTTGTGTAACTGGGGGTTTTTCATATGTAACATGTTAGTTATTGTGCCATGTAAGATCAGTTTCCATTTGTGTAACTTCTTTTCCTTTTAGTACTTTCCCTGTTGTTTCCAGGAAAAAGTAAACATGTTAGGAAGCAGTGTTGATAGCCTCAGTTGATGAGCTTATGGCTCCGCTAGTTTACCTTGCAACTCTTTCTTGAGAAAGAGAGAGAAAATAAATTGGGTTAGCGACCACCAAGTGACGCAGTTAACATGAGTTGAATGGGCTCTTTTCTGAAACAGAATCTTCCTTGCTGAGGAGTATTTGGAAGAATGGTCTCTTGCCATATTTTGTAAATGAGAAGTAAAGATGTCCATAGCCATTTTCATACTCCTTGTTCCATAGCTGTTACACACTACCATTCATGTTACAGCCCTGAGAACAAGTACCTATTTATTTGTGGAAGCTTACACCTACATACAGTGTCTTGTTCTCAGTGGCAAACAGAACTCTGCATTTTCAGAGATATTGAAAGACATCTTTACTTCCCTGCCACAATTTTCACTTTCTAAAGTTGCCTTTCTGCTGAAGGAAACATGGTATTAGCTTTCTTGGACATTGTTGTTCAGGTTGTTCAACAATGTTCAGCTTGACTTTCATTCTTTCATTTTTCCCTTTGCTGTGTGCTTGTTGTAAGTCTTCACAGGAAATCTGTGCTTTTGCTGTTTATTTGCTTCTATGTGTTAATAATTTCATTACTGTTTGTATTTTTGTCCAAGTTAGCACTATAATTGAATTTTTGAGATTGCAGTTAATGACCAAGTTGTCCACTGAGAGGTTCTGTGACTGTCTGTTCTTGTTGTTTGGACCACTGTTTTAGAGAGGTAGTTTTTCTGTGTCCCATATGTTCAGCTGGGTTTCGTGAGGAAACAAGACTTGTGCGATTACACTGTCTGTCTCTGTCTCGCTGTTCTACACCCTCAATGATGTTGGAACCCATTGTCCAATTTCTGCTAAATTGACATAAGAAAACAGAAGGGCATTATTTCCTTTGAAGTTTTATGGAATAGATAGGCATCTATCTAGTGAAAATTGCATGTAGGGTCCCATGACAGGGAAGCTGCAAAGTGAATTCACTGTACTAGTTACCAGCAAATCCATGCAGAAGCTCAACCTCAAAACACACTCTTAAGAAATGAATTTTTGGTGGTTCTGCTGCTGAGAAAATGACTTGTTTCTAAATAGTTTTGTTTCTAAGGCTTTTGAAAGGAAATTCCTTCTTGGCATGTAGGCATTATTTCATATTCTTAGCAAATGATTTTATTCACTATTGATTGCTGTTTACAAGTCCTAGAACAAGTTGAACCCATAGTGTTCTCTGTCAAATTTCGATCCATGTATGCTGGAGTATCTTTTAGTGCTCCTTAGAAGACTCCAGTAGTTCAGCAAATTTTCCATAACAATTTCTGTCCATTCTCTTCCATCATATGAAGGTCTCTTTCTTTCTTCCTTTCCTGTCTGTCTCTCTTCTTCCCCTGCCCTCGCTTTCTCTCCCCTTCACCTCCCCCCCAGTCTTTCTTGCTCTTTCTCTTGGTCTACTTTCATCCATCCCCCCATTTACAGAGCAGAATGGAAGAAAGTTAGGAAAATATTTCTTTGAACATCTTTTAAGTGGGTATTTTACATCATCTTTGTGAGCATGTGCTAAACAAGTGGTCAGTAGAAAGAGGGGAGCATCATTACCTGCTGAGTGAAACAGCAGCGGTGTCCATCTCTCCTGCATAGAGCTGTTGATTTAAATTGATGGTAAAAGCTTCATTGCCTTTGCCATTTAAAGCAGATAGGGACCTTTGCAGTTTAACAATGTAATTAAGATTGTTTACCACCATTTCTGGTAACACTGACATTTTCTATCAAGTTCTTTAATCAATTTGTTCTCTTTACAAGAAAGAACACTTCACAGCCAATAATTCGGGAAAATTACTGTTTTAAAAGACTCACTTTTTCATTGATGTCCCTAAAGTTCAGTTTCTCTCTAATACTGAACTTCACATATCACGATAATATTTTGGGTCCCAGTTACATTTATCTAAGAGTTAAAATTAATAGGTTTGAATTCTTCCATTTTTAACTTACAGTGATGTGTAAGGAAGTATGTGGTCAATGTCTGTTCTCGTTTTTTCTGCCATCTGACTGTTCTGACTGAACTCAGCTTTTTAATTAGGATCTTTCGGCAAATTCAGGAAGTGAAACCAAGGCAGTGCAGAAGAAAAGTACAAGTGCCTGCTTCCTCTCCACAGACTTCTCCATAGATGAGACCAAATAGTTGCGTAGAGAGGTTGCTCAGTGGTGATCATGGAAAAATGCCTTTGCAGCACTGCCAAGTATTTTCCTGTCTTAAAGGATATAATGTTCCTCTTAATTTTACAGAACTTTCCTTCCATATGGATTTTCTCAGCACAATCAGCAGAAAAACATCAAAAATTGTCAGTTACTAGCTTGAGGTTTTATTTATAAATTAACTTTCATTGATAAACCTGGAAAAGCAGTAGTTCCAGGAAAATTTCTGCTTAAACACTTGGCTGTAGAGAAGTTTAGATGAGGGAGTGTGGAGAGAAATTTGGTTGGTTCAGAACACTGAAACTACTGCAGAATGAACACATTTTAAATTATTTGGACCTAACATAGAGCTCTGTGAATCCATTTACCTATACAGTTTTGATGTTCATCTCTCACCTTTCCTGCATGTAATTTGTTTTCTTTCAGAGCACCATTCACAGGGAGATCTGCTTTACAGTTTTAGTATCTTTTCTTGCCCAGATTTGATGTATAAAAGTAGTTCAGTTTTCTTTTAATGCTATGTTTAGACACAGTTTCAGTAGCTCAAGAAAATAGAAAAGGCTTTTAAGGTAACTGTTAAAAATTGCATTTGCAGGCTCTGAAAGTGCTTCTCCAATCCAATCTGCTCTTGGATCCCGATCACAGACACCCTCTCCTGCCACTCTTCATGCAGATCATATTGAGCAGAAGGATCTGCAGCTGGATGAGAAGCTCCACCACTCTGTTTTACAGACGCCAGATGACCTAGGCAATATCTGGAACAGAAAATATAAACCTGTTCTTTCTTTTTTTCCAATGCCTTATAGTAAAGTAGCTAGTATCACGTTAGTTGTAAACAGTCCTGTACAAGGCTATTTCATCTGCACTTTTAAAAATATTTAATTACAGTGATTTAAAAGCAAACAGAAACCTTTTGCATTTTATCTTGCATTTCACTGGAACTGTTAACAGTGGATTAATAGTCCACACGTTTACATATGTTCTTTTTTGATGCTTAAAGTCATGGCAGCTTAATCTACTATGTCATGGACTGTTCTATCATTGATGTACAAGTAGTAAGACATAATTTTAAAGTAATGTTATCATTTCTTCTTGGAATATCAGTTGTTTTCCCTTTCATATTTAAACAAATTTATAATTACTTCCACAATCTTACATATTGAATTCTAGGTTACATTCACTTTATAAATATGAACTTCCTATTTCTCCCGTATTTGGTCTCATGGAAATGGAAGGGTGTCTGATATATTCAATTTCAGACCCTTTTCCTTTAAGTAGCCTACTGATGGACAGAAGTAACATCATTTTGCTTTGTCCTTTGAAATCTACAGGCTAGAAACCATTAATGTCTCTATCACAGTGGTCCAGATCTTCAAAAGAAGAGGCTATGTGATTAGACTGAATTCAGATTTCATTTTAATTTTGTATACTGGTAGGAGCTGTGAGATTTGCAGAAGATCTCAGCAAATTCTGGTGCTGAGGTGTTTTGAAAATCTGTCTGAGAGATTCTGGATGCCTGCTGCTTGAAAACTGTGGTTGGTCAGCTAGTTTAGCATGGCTGTTTAGCTAGTTAAGTGTGAACTGAGTAGCTATTGTAATCTACTGAAGTTTTCTTTGTATGGACAAACTAGATTAAACAATTTCCACCTAAAAAAGAACATTCATTCATATAACACTGATGCGCAGAGAGAGCGAGGTGAGAGTTAGACTGTGGTACTAGGTTACTGAATGTTGCCTCTCCAATCATACAAATTTACTGCTTGAAGAACAGTAGCCAGAGACGTGTTTACTCTCACCTTTCTCTTCAATGTGCAGTAAAGTAGATTCTAAGGAAAACCATCTTTCTGTTTTATTGGGAAAAGTGTAAAGTTGAAGTGTAATTTTACTTGGAAGCAGGGAAATGGAGTTTTGGAATTTCATTGACTCCAAGGAATGTAAGACAGCATGTGCGAAAGGAGTGGCCTTATTAGGTCCATGAGACCAGTATTAATGCTCCAGAAGTGACCTTAAATGTTACTTTTGGAAAGAATATAAGAAACAAGACTATTCTTTCTCTACAGAGTTTGAAAGTAGACATATATTTAAACATTTCCAGTGCTGAGGTGGCTGAATGGGTAAGAAATATCTTACTCTGAAAGCCTGATCTTTTTTTCTCCTTTTGGTTTTAAGAAAACTATGTATGTAATAGTTATTACCAGAACTTTTCTTTCTCTGGGGACGTAGGTCTCACTGTACTTTTTCCTTCCATTACAGAAACTAGTGAATTTCCCTCAGAATGTTGCAGCGTGATGGCTGGGGGAACACTTACAGGATGGCACGCAGATGTTGCTACTGTCATGTGGAGGCGAATGCTAGGAATTTTGGGAGATGTCAACAGCATCATGGATCCAGAGATTCACGCTCAGGTTTTTGATTACCTGTGTGAGCTGTGGCAGAATCTGGCCAAGGTAAAAGAACTAAACTTCTTCTCTGGCCTGACCTGATAAGACAGGATTTTCAGAGGTGAAAAAACCCACTTTATATATTTCCATTAAATATTTATATTTTTTGTTTTGTTTTCAATAATTGCAGATAAGAGACAATCTTGGTATTTCAACAGATAACCTAACTTCACCATCTCCACCAGTTTTAATTCCACCACTGAGAATTCTAACACCATGGCTGTTCAAGGTAAATTTGAGTGCTGAGCAGTGAAGCATAAATAAAAGTTCATGTAGTTGTAGAAGAGTGTTTAATGTATTTTTTATTTACAAATAATAAGTATTGTTCTAAAACTGTAGGCAACGATGCTGACTGATAAATACAAACAAGGAAAGCTACATGCTTATAAACTCATTTGTAAGACAATGAAGCGAAGACAAGATGTTTCTCCAAACAGGGATTTTTTAACTCATTTCTACAATATAATGCACTGTGGACTTCTTCATGTTGATCAAGTAAGTTTAATTGTGAAATTCAGGTTAATATAAATGGTATAACTAAAAATAGAATTGTTTTAACAAAAATACCGAAATTAATTTTCAGCTGAGTAATTTAACTTTGAAAATGGTTTTATGTGACTGATACTTTTTCTGAACTTTGAGAAATGGCCCTCATGGTCTTGGTTGTAGTTAGAAATGCTTTTTAGGTAGTCCATTTCAAGCAAACACAAGGGTAGAAAAGGTCCTCTTTCATTTTTTACTGACTGTGTTACAGATTGAAGCATGCAAGAAAGACAAGGAAACAGATCTCTCTGAGGTGTACGGTTCTTACTTGCTCCCTGGTGCAACAGTTTAGCTAGTGGGGAAGTAAATTGTACTCACTACATTGGAATAGTTTATTTCTACAGCACATATAGGAAACAGCAAACTGAGATGTATTGAATGTATCTAAATAGTGAGAGTAGATCTTTTTCATAGATTTTAATATGAACAAGCCTGAAAAATATTGTATGGCTTAAAAACTTGTTAAAGGCCTGCATCAGAAGCATGAAAAGTTAGTTTTGTAAACTTTTTTTGAGGAGCTGTTAGAGACATAGGGAGATCAAAGGCTCAAACAACTCTGTTTTCACTAACTGAGCAAAATAGAACTAGACCAAAATTATTCTACAGATGGCAGTGGACAGGACAGATCTCCAGTTTCTGTCCTCTAAAAACCAGTTTGCACTGCATTTCTTGCTGGATTGCAAATCTCAGTATAACATATTGGCATTTAGTTAGATATCACTACTACTGAAGAATTATTTGAAGGAGGAAAAAGGTTATTTTTTTGTCTGTGAACTTGAGAAGTTTTTTTAATAATTAAAACATTCTATACTTTTTCTAAGACTTTTTAAGAAATTGCATCACATACATTAATTTTACCTTACTAAGTCTACAAGAATGTAATATGCTGTGTTGAGTAACTATATACCAGAAATGTTATAAAACACTCTATTAAAATTCATTCTTTATATTTAGGTTCCATGAAGATATATGTATGAGAGGCTAATACCTTTTTTAAGGTTAAAGTCAGGTGATACTTTTTGGAGAGGATTTAAGCATGTAGTTAATAAGGTATAATAGCTGGTGATCTCACTGTATCTCTTCTGTACCTATTTAAATGAGTGGTTAATCATTTATAGAACTCTTAAAACCTAAATGTAAATTAATATAAGATGTGACCTGGTACCAACATCATACAACAGTGTCCAAGGTTAAATTGATCTATAATGTATATCACAGTTTACTTACATTAATATGAATATACTTCTGGAATTTATCTTCTGATGCTACTCTCTGCTCAGTGGTGAGTGTCTTAATTGCCACAATGAATTTGCTTTCCTGCTTTTTTACTTTCTACCTTTGGTAAATATCTGCCTTTTTTTCATTCATTGCTCATCTTGTTGATACTCTTCTTTTAATTTTTTCACTTTTCCTCCTGGAAGGATATTGTCAATACAATCATCAAGCACTGCTCTCCTCAGTTCTTTTCACTTGGTTTGCCTGGTGCCACCATGCTTATTATGGATTTCATTGTAGCAGCAGGAAGAGTGGCTGCTTCTTCTTTCCTTAATGTAAGTATTCTTCAGTTCATTCTCATCTGTGTGTGAGACGAAAAGATTTGAGAGAAAACTGAGCAGTACTTTTCCTTGATTAGGGTGTTAACTTTTCCCCTAAATTCACTGTAATGGTTAGCAAATACAGATACTGTCAGTGAGTTGTTTCAAAACATTAGTTTAACCTAAGACTCGAGCCCAGTTTGCAGCTCAGTCATATGTCTGTAGCTCTAACAATTTTTCTGCTTCCTTCTGACTATCTTGGAAAGGTGGGAGCATGGGGTGTGCATGAGCAGCAATCCTACTGTGCTCTTGGTTTGCTCAGCTCTACAGAATTTGCAGAAGGAGAAAGGAAATAGCTGTGTAGAGTTTCAGAAGTTGTTCTCTTTTAAGGCAGCAACAAGTGTCAGCTACCTGGTTGTAGTAAGAATATGTAACTCTCCCCACCTGTTTTTTCTTTTAGGCACCAAGAGTGGAAGCACAGGTTCTTTTAGGATCTCTAGTCTGTTTTCCTAATTTATATCATGAACTACCAGCTCTTCACCCAAACATTCCTGACATTGCTGTGTCTCAGTTTACAGATGTTAAGGTAGGAATGTTAAAAATGTAGGTGGTATTCAGCTATCAAGTGTATGTTTAATACGATGTCTTTCCAGGAAATACTAACTAAAATTTTAAGATTCTAAAATTTTTCAGAAATAATTTCAAATAGATTATAAGGCTCAAGATCTTCTAAAAATCTTGTCAAACTTTATACTACTAAACATATTTTATAATTGCTATTAACTTAATAAAGTGCTTTCATATATTTGTACAAGGAAATTATGTGTTAGCTTACCGATTTGTTATCACACCTTTTCAAGCCTACTCTCATTAGGGCTATTTGCAGGTCTCTGATTTAATCAGCTGAGACAAGAAGATGGAGAGGTTCAAGATACCTAAATAAATGATTTAATTTATTGAGAATTTGTAACTGGTGAAGTCTGCCTGTGTTCCTAGGGGCTTTAGAGAACTCCTGTACATCGGTATGTTCTTTTAGACAAAAAACGAAGATTAACTGAGACCTTCCTTCCCCTCTCTATCGTAACACAGAGTTAGGTATTGTGCCAGTATACTGAAACAAGGCAGAGCTCAAGTTCTTGTGTTTGTAATCAGGCATGATTACTCTGTCTAAGAAAGGCTCCCCTTAAGTTTCTGAACTGTTTCTCGTTAGAGAGACATGATGGCTCGGAAGCTGCTTTATACCTTTCTCCATTCTGGGGAGTGATTTTTGAATTTGTTCTTTCTCGTTTTTATTGTTTAATGGCCAACTACTTGAGTTTTATTAAGAACAACCTACAGCTTTAGAAACATTTCACTGCAGTTGAGCCAAAATTATACTTGACATCATTCTAAAGGCACGGTAGTCCCTTCTTCTGCAACTACTTCTGAAGACTTTTAAAATCAATATAATTTGGAAAAAATGCTTGATTAAACCTGCAAGTAGAGTCTTTCTGTGATCTTCAGCACTATTCAGAGAAGCTAGCTTTAGGTTTTGGTTTTGGTTTGTTGTTTTTTTTTAACCCTAGATATTTTATGAAAATATATTGGCAAGAATTGGAGAAATGTTTAATCAGCAGAAATTAGGAGAGTAGCCTGTGTTATTGTCTTCGGTTCTCGGGGTAGCACAATAATGAGCACCAGGGGCAGACTAGATGCTTGGAGTAGTGGTAAGCAAACAGTTCATCTGACCACAAACCTCGAAGCTCAGCTAAGCTACATGTCTTTGTGTGATATAATAAAACTCTCATTTTCTGATGCTTCATGTGATGGAGTTAGTGATACAGCAGTGAATATTTTTCCTTTTGTTCCAGGAACTCATAATTAAAACTGTGTTAAGTTCAGCCAGAGAGGAGCCATCAGGTCCTGCACGGTAGGTCATACAAAAAGAGCTGCTAAATTAATAGATTTTTTTTTTTCATTACACTGTTTTGAGGTGGTTATATTAAAAGAGCTTAATGTAAAAGTTCATGTGTATTTTATTCCTGGCTTTCTTCACCACTATCAAAACTGTGGTCCACCGTGTGAATTCAAAGACAGTTTATCCACTGTCTTTTTTGGTAATAGCTTCTCAGATACCATCTGCTTCGCACCAGTACAGAGTTCACCTGGGTTACTATCAGAGGTTATATTTAGGATCTGCATTATGATTTGTCACATCGGCTCAGCCACTAGTAGGGATTTAATTGTCTTTCAGTATCCTGGGAAAGAACTTAGATTTCTTGTAACTTGGATACATAGCTTTGTATATCTCTCACACGTCTGAGTACTGTTATTGTTAGCCAAGCTATAAATCTCTGTTCCTTATCTCTTCCACAGAGGCTCGAGGTTTTGCGTTTCATTGCATATTTGACCCAACTGAGCTTCAGGGAAGTCAGTTATCTGAAATGCATTTTACTCTCAGATCTCCATTTATAAAGATTAACAACTGTATTAATCTGCTGCTGACAGTCTGAAAAAGAAGTGATAGGCTGATGCACTCCGTGTTCATCTCTTCTTCTGCTTGTGCTGTTGAGGCTTTGATTCTTCAATAACAACGTTGTAGCCACATAACTACACAGTTTTTCAGAGATTACTCTGAATAATGGTAACAATACTGGTGTGCTTAATAGAAACCTCACAGACTCCTGCATATTTTGCACATCAGTAGTCATCAGATGTGGAATGGATCTCAGTAGCATGAAGAAAACTTTAAATCATAACACAGACTTAGAGCTTTCTTCTATGTACTAAAGGTTTATTTTCTGAGCAACTTACACAAACTGTCTACGTTTATTGTTAAATTCATGCTATGTTCTTATTTTCTTTTGTTAAAAAAGTATTGAAACACATACTATGGAAATAGCAGAAGTGTAGATTGGGAAGGGTCCAGGAGCACTTCTGTAAGCTCCTCCTCCTCTGAGGCCAGAGTGTATTTAAACCATTCCTGGTAGTAGCTTACCTAAATGATCCCAAAAATTTTCTCAAAGAATAAAGTTACAAAAATCTGTTTCAATACTTACCTAATTTTTATGGTCTCAGGTTGTTTTTATGACCAGTTTATAGGAGAAATCTTTTCTACTGGCAATTAAATTCTTCAGTGACTTACTGCACGTCGTAAGTTTTCTTTTCTTTGCCCTACTTAATTGTGATCTACTCTCAGTATGCCCTTCAACTATTCCTCCATATGTAGTATTGACCAAAGCTTATTATTTTTGTTCTTTTTTCCTGGAGTCTCTCAAGCTCATCTTTATTCTTAAGTTACATTAATCAGAATGTAATGGAGGCTGTGTTGTAATTGAGATTTCAGTGACTGTACAGAACAGAGTAGTTTGACACCTTACTTGCACTGTCATGTAGAATGCATTCCCAGTTATATTTTTGTGACCTGTTAGCAGTTTCATGATTCTGCGTAGCCTTAAAATCCTTCTTCTACAGCAACAGCTTCACAGCCAGTTCTGTTTCTGTTCTAGCATATATTTTTTCCTTCCCAAATGTAATGCTTTGCAGTTCCCATTATTAACTTTTATCTTGTCGATTTTGGATTGCTCTTCAATTTTATCCAGAGGATTTTGAATTCTGAAGCTGTTTCCAAAATATTCACAGCCTATGTTCCAGAAGATAATTAGTTATGATTCAGAGATTGTTTAAGCAATCTAAAAAAAGCTAGCTCCTTAACATTTCTGAACAAATTTCATCCATCTCTGCCGATTTGAACACATCTATCTAAATACTTTTTACTTTTACACTTATCTTCTATTTCCTGAGCTTAAATGAAGAAACAACTACACAAGTTGAAGTATTTACTCACGATATGTACTCTGTCTTTAGTATTCATTTACCTGTCCTTTATTCATCCTTGTTCATTGTCAATCTGAAAAAAGTAAATATCTATAAACAAATAACTTCCTCCTCTCTTGTCTCTGTCCCAGAAGCTCTAAACAAATATGCTCAATCTCACATGTTGGGAAGAAGGAACTTCCCACCACAATTTTTACTTTGTCTTAAGAAAATACATATGAATTTCCCATATATGGATTTCAGGTAGCATTTTTAATCTGAAAAGCACATAGAGATGCAGGAGTTCTTGATGTCTCTTTTGGATTTTTCAGTTGCTTGAAAGGGTGTATCCTCTGTCCTTTCCTGTGCCTTCACCAGGGTACTTGGGATTTCTTTCTCATTTTTAAATAAGTTACAGCATTATAAAGGTTTTTGGGTAGTTGTTTTCAAAATACTAAAAGCATATTTATTAGACTTTAGCAAGACATTTCATGAATCATAAGAATTGCACCTTCTTGTTATATGTTTCTCAACAACTTGTCCTCCAACATTGCTTTGCAGATGTGTTGCTCTTTGCAGCCTTGGTATATGGATCTGCGAGGAGCTAGTTCATGAATCACATCATCCTCAGATCAAGGAAGCATTGAATGTGATTTGTGTTTCTTTAAAGGTGAGAGACTAACACTTTTACAATGTTTATTGCCTTTATGTGTAAGGATACCTTGCCTTTTGAAAGTTACGATCATGTTTTAGCCTCCTTACTTCACAGTCTCATTTTCAATCCTTACTGAATTCAGTTTAGTCAGTGGATCTCTGAACTCTGTCAAAAGAGATGTTTACCCTTCTTTAAGCTGGGAGGAAATGATGTGCTGGGATATAAGATAGCGGATCCCTATCTTAATATGTATCATTAGCCACTCCGTTCTAACCTCCACCCTTTGGAGCATAATAGTTTGTCCAGCATCCCAGCTTTCATAAATAATCCCTGCAATTCAAGTTACAGCAAAACCACCACTGGCTTTGTCTGACTTTGTCCAGCTATTCTCCTTCCCACATTCTGGACCCAAGCTTTCAGCAGGGTTTTCTGCATCTGTCTGTAACTAAATCCAGGAGCCTGTGGGTGGATTAACCTTGAATAAGGGCCAAACTCCTGCGCAACCTCTTACTCCCCCTCTTCAACAGGAGAGGGGAAGAAAACAGGATGAAAAATCTTGTGGATCAAGATGAAGACAAAGAGATTGCTTACCAGCTACCATCATGGGTAAAACAGATTTGACTTGGGAAAATGAATTTAATTTATTGCCAGTTACAATAGTCTTGGCAGTGAGAAACAAAGGCAAAATTTAGAACACCACCTTTCCCTGCCTTCCTCTCTTTCCAGGCTCAACTTCACTCTTTTATTCTGAACTCCTCTGCCGCCTCCTGCCCCTGCCAAGTGGTGCAGCAGGGATGGGGTATGGGGAGTCACAGTCAGTCCATAACAGTTCCCCTCTGCTACTTCTTCCTCCCTGTTCCAGTGTGGGTCCATCTACTGGCTGCAGTCCTTCAGGATAAGTCTGCTCCAGTGTGGGCTGTCTGTGGACTGCAGTTCCTTCAGGAAATATCCAATACTGCAGCGTGGGGTACTCCATGGCTGCAGTGTGAGTATCTCCTCCAGCATGGCCAGGCTGCAGGCGAGTCTCTGCTCCAGCACCTGGACCACCTCCTCCCTCTCCTTCTTCTCTGACTTTAGTGTTTGCCTGCTGTTCCTGATTCCTTTTTTTTTTTCCTTTTTCTCCCTATGTGGTGTTTTTGCCTCTTCTTAAATACATTTTCACAAAGTACTTGACAAATGGGCTCAGCTCTGTCCTTTGATGGGCCTGGGGCAGCCCCATGCCTTTTCTCACAGAGAACACCCAGTAGCCTCTCCATTACCAAAACCTTGCCATATATGCTCTGTACAGAACCATACAAAGACTCTGGGGTGCAGAAGTGTCAGAGTCTTTCCTTTTTCACCATTTATGTCTCCTGTCTAGGCTAGCCATGGATGCTGAGGGAAGTCTTACTCCTCACTGACTGGCATCCTGGGTTCTACAGCTCTGATTATTAGCACTCGTAAAAGCCTCCATGGTACTTTCTCCTGACACACTGCAAAAGGAAAATGCCAGGGTAGAGAGGAAACTGGAAGGGATCCCAGTTTTGTGAGCCATCTGCCATTATGTGCAAAAAGTCTGTCCCAAGTCAGGTTGCTGCCTTGTACAATGTGGCTGCGAGGCTGGAGTGAAGCATCCAGTGTAAGAAGGGGACAGGGAAGGAAGTGGAAAGGTGACAAATGCAAAGGCCAAGCAGAGGTTTCCCAAAGCTTCTTGTGCTTCTTGCTCGCCTGCCTGTCCTTGTTCCCACCAACCTTATCCTGTTATCCCCGTATCCTCACTACATTCTGTGCCTGTTCAGTTTTGAGTTTGAGAGCCATTGCATTTTGCAGTATTGCTTCCCAGCTCTGGCCAGATATGTAAAGAGAGATGTAGAGTATTTATGCCACGTGTGTGGAAGCACTGAAAGATCTGATTGTTCTGAAACTAATTTGTAAGATAAAACTTTACGATCTCCGGTAGTCACCATGCAATTCTGTAGAAACACCTTCACATTAAGTTCTTGAAATCTAGAATGATTTCCTGTTTTGGTATTTGCTGTTCTGATTGACTCTCTTAAATGTAACTAGTATGCATAGTGATTCTCACCTGGAAATGCAGCTTGCTCAGATACAGCTAGTTCAATGTGGTGCAACACAAATAAAATGCTGCTGAGTAGATTTTCTGTCATTTGTCTGCCTTTCCTTTTGTGAATGACAGTTTTCACTGTTCAAAACTCATCTCAGTAGATTTCAACTCTGGTTGTGAGATTTTGTATTGGTGGTAGTATATCAACATTATATTCCTTTATAATCTCTGTTAAAAAGCTGCACTTTTTGGCTTTTCTTTTTCCTTGATTGGTCTTTTTGTTTTCCTGCTTTTTGCAAATCTTCTTCATATTTGTTCATATGTTATGGCATAATTAGAATATTAATAAAACCATTTTATTTTCTAGCATTTTGCAAACTTGCATGTTCATGAACAATTTCTTCAACTTTTAAAATATTTCCCAGTTTAATTTCAGAACCTTTCTTATATGCTCTTTGTTTATATCAAAAATTCAATGAATAGTCTAGTCTTTCTGTATATACACATTGATAAAAATCAGGTTGTACGCCTGTTATGCATGGGTTGTGCCAGATGTTGTGGACTATTCTTTTCTTTTCAGCAGTGGGAATCTGAAAAGTATCTTAGCAATCAGCTGATCACATCCTGTGAAGCAGGATTTAAGTCTAAAATGGGTAGCTGCAGGGCTTTTAGTCTTAAACTCTAAATTGCAATTTCCTGTTTTGCAGAATCACATTCATCCTTTGCAGCTTCACTAATACTCTCTTACAGGGTTTTCCCTTTGCTTTTTAATATCCTTTAACTAGCGCATTTGATCAAGTTCCTGTGCAAGTTTGATATTAGGCAAATGATACTGGCTTTATCTTCTACAATTTATCTAAGTTTGAACTATTTTTAATCCTGACATTCACTCTAATTTATTTTATTGGTTTAATAAATACATAAATAGAACAATTATTTGTACTTAATTTATATTAAACATAAATTAATTCTTGAATGAGAAGACAAAGATCTTTGTATTTCTGCTTTGCTTTGTGTTGGCAAAAGCATCCAGAGCACTTCAGCTTTTCTTCTGTTCTCAGCAGTGGTATACATTCACTATTGAGTTTAATCATGACATGAAAAGTTCATAAATATATCGTGGGAGAAACAAATTAGCTCTAATTTGTTACCTAAGCAATCTCCTGGCTTCCAAGTGATCAGAGATTTGAATTCCCAGAATGGATTATTGTCTTATTTTCTGGAGAAATTAAAGGATAGGGAGCCATAGTCCTAGTCCAACTTACTGATAAATACAATTGACCAAGTAACATTGAATGGAAAAATACATGCCTGTTTCTGAAATGCAGAAGCGTATTCAGAGCTACAGTCCAGCAGCTCACGCTGCATATAGCAAGTGCTTCTCCTGGTAGTGTGGCAATACTGCAGTATCTGGGTTAGCCTCTGCTGAAGGCTGGGCCCAGAGGATCCTGAGCGGCCATCCAGACCCCTGCATCTCATGATCATAATCTGCTCCTCTCAGAAATGCCGCAGATAGATCACAAAATTGTGTTGTACAGGCTTAGTTGAATGAGTGCTAAGCATAGGTTATTTGCAAGTGTGGACAGGGTTAAAATACTAATGTAACGTCCAGAAAGCAATGGACCTTTGCAAAGATGAACAGTATAGTAAGGCCACCCTTCCAAGAAAAACCCTGTGAGGTTGGTACCAGGCAAAGTGCCAGTTCATTGAGAGATTTTTTTTTTCTTTCCATCAAGTAACTTTAAAAATTATGTCCACAGTTACTAAATATAAAATCATATAAAAATAGTGAATCTTATGGTTTATAATATACACCATTTTCCAGAGACAGAGAATGGCATGTGAAATGTCTGTAGCATTGCAAAGCTACCTTCACGCCACCTCTGAAGGCTTTTGGAAAAGAAGTCAGAACAAAGCAGCTGACTTGGAAGGGGTGAATTGTTTTGCTCTCCAGTATAAACCCAGTGTTGCTGCTGGGGTTTAGGAAAATGTCCTTCCAGGACACACCAGTCTTTAAATGTCTGTTCTAAAGTGTCCTTTTATTTCAAAACACAATATATGGACCATGCTGGGGCAGATTTCTGAAAGAGATGAAGGGTTTTATTGTGTTTGGGCCAGTCCTTGTCTTCTTGATCAAAACTTCCTACCCAATGCTCTTTTCATGAATAAGACTTGACAATCTGAGTGCACAAGATTTGAACTTTATTTGTATTCATTACTTTATACCCTTCAGTCTTTCTGTTAAATTTATGTCTCCACTGACTTTTGTACCCTTTCATAAATCTAAAAAACAAAAAGAAATTCTCTTAGACCAGGGAACAGATAGAGGTTAAATAATCTGCATAAACCATTTTAGAACCTCATGATCCTATTTGGGGAAAAAAAAAAAAGCAGCTCCCTGTTTTTAAGTAGTGAACAGTTGATTATTCTAAGAGACTGAAAGTCTCCAAGCCTTTTTCCCAGGTATTTTTTCCTTCAATTCAGTAATCTTTATATTCCTTATTAGGCTGCTCTGGTTTGTCCATCCCTTTTGTCCTCTCCAGTGACTTTGGGGTTTTCCTGCAAGCTTGTAAGGATGTTTCCAGCAATCTGGATTTGATCTCAAGTTCTCTATTCAATTGTTATGCTTTCAAGTTCTTTGTTTTGGTTGTCATTCGAGCTTGAACATTAGAATCTGTACCCTGCTTACTGTGCTTTTACCGTGTACTTTGACAGCATGGAGAGAGGCTGTCTCGTGAGAGATAAAAATAATGGTGTTCTTGCCATAAGCTCAGATTTAAGATGTCTGTCGTGTTTTAGTTAAAAGCTGACAATAACATGAAACTGCATCCACTGAGAAAGAGGGAAAGTCAGAACAAGAATTAACTACGAAAACTCTGGTTTCCGTCTCTGTTGCTGACTTGTAAGAGCCGTTCATAGTCTTACCGTCTGCTTACATAGATACCACAAATAAAAAATATTAATTAAAGCTTTATTCTCCATACTTTTACTTATGCTTGTACCTTTTCTTTTTCAAATGATTTTTTCTTAAATAGAAAAAATGATAGCTTTGCTTTGATAAGAAGCTAGCCCAGGGTTTGCAACATAATTAGTCTTCTCTGAGTTCAGAGGGAGACACTTAGTCGCCTTGCAGCACACACCTGTGGCAGCTTCACTGCCAAGTGAAGTGAGGTTAAAACATGTGAACTACTTTTTTATTCTTTTAATAATGCAGGATTCCTGATGTCACTCATCTTCATTGGAGAAATAGAATAGGATTTTTCATGATTAAAGCATGAATTACCTAATTGTTTTCTGAGTGAGTTGAGATTCATTGGTATTATGGATTGGAATATTTGTTTTCAGTAAAGACAGAGTATCTTCTTGAATAAGAATGTATTTTAAATCCTTCCCTTGGGGCTGTTGCATGCTGTTTTTTCTTCTGTGTGGTTTGTGCTGTCTGCTGAAGTCTGTAGTTTTGTTGTGCTAATAACTATTTTGCTCAGATTTGTCTTTAACTCAGCTTTGTAGGATTTTCATGTCCTAGATGAATAAAATTCACTTTGTGCTTGTTGGTTGCTGCACAGCTTCATGTTTTAAGGCAAGTGCAATGAAGGAAGAAGCCTCAATTACATGTTCTGTGCATTAATAATTTAAGGAAATCTATCCCTGTCTCTTAATTTCTTTGTTTTCCCACTTAGGAGTGTAGGGCAGTGTGTGCATGCACTCCCAGGGCTGGTGACTAATTGTACAAATGCATTCATTTTTGACTTGATCAACACAATAACTTAAACATTTTAGTAAGTGTTGAAGGCAGGCTCTGGTGCAGCTCCTGCCTTTAAAAGAAAACAGAGAAAAGAGGAATTAAGCACAGAGGCCAAGGTTTGTTTATTTCCATTTAGGTAAGTGCTGTACACAGCAGTCACCAACAGATGCAGAACAGTCTCACTGCTAGTTCTGTGTCTTGCATTTTGGATATGTGGCTGTTCACCTGCCTTGATTCTCAAGAAAGATCTCTGATTTCAGGATGAGATCCTTGGTTTATTTGCAGTGATACGTTAGCACTAATAAACATTGAGGTAACAAGAAATCAATGCATTCTTTCTGGCTTCATACGTTACTAACTGGTCTGAAATTACTTAGGAGACTTCTCTCCCCTTTACCTCGTTGCATGTAACTCCTTGATTCTCTGTCACAAACCTTTGATGTTAGCTGCTAACATTTGGTTATAACTATAAAAGTATTCCTTTTAAATTTTGTAAAATTTAATTCTGTTCCTCCAATAAATAGGTGCATAAGGAAGTATGTATAAAAAACTGTCGCTGAAATTCCTGACCACCTTACCTCCTAACGTGTTGTTATGTGAAATGTAGTCATCTTTACTGTGCTGTGTTCTTTTCTAGTTTCCAAATAAAACAGTAGCCCAAGTTGCCTGCAGTATGCTGAACATGCTGATACATTATGTACATAGACTTCAAGTGTATCAAGCTGATTCACCTTTAAGAATTATTCAAGTAAGTAGTTTTTAAAAATTTAAAAATTTTAATTCTTCTAAATGTAAGAGTAAAATGTATTTTACTGAAATGAAAATACCAGAATATTGACAAGTATGTTTCACAAAATGTTAAATTAGTAGAAACATGATCTTACTGATCTTTAATTGTGTGGGTTTGCATTGCACTTACTTGCTGACTCCAATATTAACATGTAAAATAACTATGTCTTGCTTATTTTTTCTCCAATACAGCTATGTCATGATTTACATGAGACTATTGTCAATGAAGTGCATTTTAAAAATATTAAATATCTTCAAATATGTTTATTTAAGGCTAGTGAGAAAGTGGTTACTTAAAATATGTATCTACAATTGTGTTTCATATATCCATAGGCAAAACACTTTGCATTAAAGTATTTCAGTATAAAGCAGAAATAATTATTTTGAATGCACTTTAAGTAATGAGGAAGTAAATTATGGCCTCTGTGAGTCTGAGCCACGGAGAAAAGACAGAGGTCTCCCAGGTAACCAAAAAGGGAATCATGTGGAAGCTTCTTAAGAGGTACAGCAAGTGTTTCTCTGCTCCTCTGCAGTCATATTGTTGATTACATAGAGGCAGAGTGTTTACAAATTCTAGTAATTCTAAGAAATAATGGAGCTCAAATAGTTCCATACACAAACTCACATCAGGCTCCTTCCTGCACCCTACAAGACTGTTGAATTGAGTTCTCTTTTTGCCTGAATATTTGGAGTAGCTGTGTAATTTCATTGTCCCTAATGCACCTACATCAGTCGAGCAGAAGGTGTTCCTTCAATGTCTTTGAAAGTCAATGAAAAGGATTTTATTTTTTAAAAAAGTGACAAAGAATACTGTAATTTGCCTGAAAATAACTTCTCTACAGTTTAACCATGAATCTCATATTTATGAGACATTTACCTGCTTAAAAATTTATTCTAAACTTAAACATTTACATTGTGTTTTTAAAGAAACTGTGCTATATTTTCCCTAGATTCTGATAGCAACTATTACCCATCTGCTACCCAGTACAGAAGCTTCCTCTTATGAACAGGACAAGAGGGTAAACATTTTTCATATCTTTTTAGGGTGTCAATTTAATTGCAAAGTCGTGTGAAATAGCATTGTTAGAAAATTTAATCTGTGCCTTAAAGTCACGAGTCAGTTCTTTAAGTATAATACAGTATAGTCTTCTCAGAGTTCCAGCAGTATTCTTTATACAGGTGAATTTCTGAAGGTTCGTAGAAAAATATCCATTCACAGTTAATCGAGATAGTTTTCGATAATTAGAAAATATTTTTTTTCCTTATCCTCAGTAAACTTACAAGCAAATAAAGTAATGTAGGCTTTTCAGACTTGTCTTACCGTGAAAATATATTCTTAAATTCTAGAGAGCACCTTTCAAAATATTTAGAAGATTATGGTTTTTTTGCACTTTCTACTGTAAGTACACGCTTGAGCCTGTAATCTTCAGGTTAGTTAGATCGTTGTCATCCTTCAGAACAATTGCTATCTTTTCGTGTTTTCAGTGGGCCTGAGTCCCTTAGCTAAGACGGGCTCCTTCACCTGCTGCAGTACTGCTTGCTGCCTCCTGAAAGCTGTGTCTCTTTGAATTACTTGACTTTGCTCTTGGCCTGTGGGACACAGTGGTCATTTAAACCTGGGCACTTCTTCTGGGCTACCCATTCCCACAGGAGCCGGTGTTCATCTGTTCCTCATTTTGGACTCCAGGGCTCTGACTTTCCTCTCTCTGCTTGCAAGGAGGCAGTGGCTGTTGTAGACCACAGCGGTATGCCAAGCGAGTCACCTTTCCACTTGAGATGCTTCCCATGAATCAATGTTTCCCCATGAACTAATACTGATCATTGTATGTCAAAAAAATAGGTCATATAAAAATTGCCTCACTTAGTTTGACAAACTTAGTCCTAATGGGTTTCTTAAAATTTGGTTTAATATAAAAATACTCTGAGCCCTTCATCATTAGGTTCGTTATGTGGTGCCTCTGAGAGACAAATTTGTAATGTATTATGTGAAAAAAGCATGATGTTTATACGTCCCTTATTAGTAAATTAGTTAAGTGGATTTTCTTTGAAAGACTTTTATTTAACTTGAGAAATATTTTAGAGAATCTTACAGCTCTTTATCTGAATTGTTTCCTCTTCCACAGCTCAGTTTAAAAAATTAAAAATAATTGTTTGAAGCCAGTAAGTTATTAATAATTTGCTATCCCTGTGTTTCTTAATCTAATTCTGTTCTATAGTCTTTAAAAACTTCCCCTAGAGGTATTTGGTTCTTTTGCTGACTGAGTAGCCTACAGTACAGAAAGCCACTGGATTTCTTTCAGATGATGCCTGGTGCTGCATAGTGTTACTGACATGTTGTGAAGGAAATTCTGTGTTATTTCTAAAGCAATACAGCTGAAACTGTTCAGTTTTGTGTAATCCTTGAGTCACTTTACAGTGAGATTTATGTGCAGAATGGTGCGTCAGCCTTAGTTTGTACCTGTGTAATCTATGATTTTAAAAACTGCACCCTACAAATAAGTTTTTAAAAATCATGGGTATCATCTTAAGCACAGTAAATTACGGATTTACCATGATGAGAAACTGTTGTATGGATGATCTTTGTTAAATATCACAGTAGCCAAAGCTTTTACTGATGCTGTAGGTTTTGAAGATACAGTGGCTTTTAAACAAGTGTGACCTGCTATTACTGCAGAAGGTTGACTCTACTGGATTAAGAAAAGAAAGTAAAATGGAGAAGTAAAATAAATGATAAATGTGAAGTAGCAGGTGCTGCTTTAATTGGTTTCTAATTGAAAGTATTTGTTCCAGTTGGTGGTTTCTTTACTTCTGTGCTTATTGGACTGGATAATGGCCTTGCCATTAAAGACCTTGCTGCAGCCTCTTCACACTACAGGAGCAGAAAATGATAAGACTGAAAGATCTGTTCTTAATTGTATATACAAGGTACCTGCTTCTTTACTTGCTAAATGAGAATTTCTGTGTATGGAGGTAGTGTCAGTTTTCATGGAAATGGAAGACAGAACTTGTCTTTAAGCTGACCTCCATTCTACTGCTGAAATGTGGAGTGCTCTCTTAGTTCTACGTTTTACTGTAACTGCTTGATCTTCGGTTTATTTGGAATTGTTCATTTTACCCTATATTTTGTGATGTTTAACCAAGTTACTTCTTTATGTCATACTTACAGCAGACATTTGTGTTGTAGAAGACTAACTATACATTTAAGACAGACAGGGAAGTAGCTTTTTTATACCAAGCAATTTTATATAGCATTAAACAAAGTAAAAAGTACTAAGTTATAATTGCTGTCTGTAGGGACACAGAACAAAGATAGGTATATTTTTTGCAAGGGAAGGGGATTAAAACCTCTAGCAGCTTAGACCTGGCATATGTAATTAAAGAAGATAGGAGATCTAAAAATAAAGGTAGCTTAGTGATTTGTTTTAAGTTTTGTTTCTTGTTTCTTTATTGTTAAATTCCACTTCAGTGTAGGTACTGTTTTAACAGTTTTCTTTGCAGACCAGGGTTTGTTTCTGTAAGCATTAAGCATTTAAAATTTTCTGACAGTTTGTCCTGCCTACCTAGTTTTAACAAATCAATTAAAAATGTAAATAAAAATAAACTTCATGTCTTATCAAACGATCAAGTAGAAATTTCAGTAGTTAATGTAATGAAATTCTGTTTTTGTTCTAGGTTCTGCATGGATGTGTCTATGGGTCTCAGTGTTTTAGCAACCCTAAATATTTTCCTCTAAGCCTTTCTGATTTGGCATGTGTGGATTACGATCCTTTTATGCATTTAGAAAGCTTGAAGGAACCAGAACCACTCCATTCTCCAGACTCAGAGAGGTCTTCTAAACTTCAGCCAGTCACTGAAGGTTTGTTAAATTGCCTAAATACTTCTCTTTTTCAAAAGATTTTATCTTAGTTTCCAATACTGAAGTGTTTGTCTAAAGCATGAGTTTTAAATTATATCTAGGCACTAGGCACGGATCATTAGTATGGAATGAGCCAACATAATTTTGAGCAGTTATTGTTCGATTAACTGAAACAAGTGTCTTCTGGACAACATGAAGATCGATTTGATATGGATTCTTCTGTGTTCTGTGTGTCAGCAAAAAGTGTTAAGTACTGCAACATGGATAAACGTTGCTTTTCATTTTACTTTCAGTATTTTTTTTTCTTCATTTTGGTCCTTTTTTGGGTTTTTTCCTATCTGAGTTGCAATACTGAAAGCTTTCTGTGGATTTTTTTTTAGCCTGTCATAATTTGTTGTTGATCTGTTTACACTGTTTAAAACCACAGACCTATCTAAAAAGAGGGAATTTTTTCTCATCTGCTTAGAACCTTGAGAGACCTGGGAATTAACATTTTCTTCAGAAGTCAAAAATAAAAACTCGAGAAACTAAGCTACAGAGGAGTAGCATATATTATGCAGTGTGTCTAGTAAATATCAAATGGCTACATTGGGAAGAAAATTGGAAAAGATGAGATTAATACTGATACCAGAAACTCTATGTAGTGCTATTCTCCCTCCATATTAAGTTGTTCCATTTAGGCTTCCTTAAGGTATTAAGAACCAGATAAATGCAGAAGCTCTTTGTAAGCAGCTGTGTGCTAACAGCAGGTGATTTTGTGGTCTGTAGTGACTACGTGCTGTTTTTTATGTAGAGAAAATGGCTAATCATTGTGCCCTTGTCTAAGGCATGCTTCATCATCCTCAAGTACTTTTTTGGCCAAAGAATTCTAAACATAGAGCTGTCCCCTAATAAGCTCAGTATTGGATTGAACAAGTCTGATTTGAGAACTATTGGCAGGAGGAGCTGTAATTATTAAATTTAGTGAAGAATGAAGCAAGGTACTATAGTTGGCTTTTTGTCAAATGGCTGTGGTCTTATTAGTAAAAAGTAATCATCTGCTGGGTCAGAATGAAAGAGGCTGCGAAGGATTCATTCTGTCCTAATTACAGTCTCACCTATACATATTATGTAAAGCTAATATTTAAAGCATTTGCCAAAATTAACTTCCACTGCATGTTCTATTACAGTGCAGTGAATTGTAGTCGCTTTTTATGCCTGGCATCTTTTGTATTCAGTAATAATCTGTAATTATGGGTTAGCAGCAAATGCTGTGTGGCTTGTTTAATCTGACAATCTGAAAAGACAACCCTGAATAGATTTCTCTTTAAATGAATGTAGTTGTACAAAGCCTTAGCATCGATATCTTCGTTTTGCATTTTCGTATGTGATCTGTTCTTTTATGATTTCTTGTTAAATTTCTAAATAAAAGTAATTTCAGATTTTCTTTTTGTCTCTTCAGATAAATTAAGGAAGCCCCATATGTTTTTTAAGTTTCAGGGCTCTGGAATCGTAAGTCAGATAGTGACATTTAATTGGCAAACTACAGCATTATAATGCAACCCTGGTCTTGCAACCGTGGCACTTCTAGTCCACATTGCCAGACAGAGAATAAAATTGGCAGCCCTTAACCGGTTGCACAGCATCTGTTCTCCCTGGCATTGTTGGAGGAGTGAGAGGAATAAAGTTAGTAGACAACAACCAGTCTGAGATGCAGAGCTGTATGCCAGTAGGTCAACCTCTTTTTTAGCAGAGTGACATCTTTTTTTGAAGGAATGGAAATGGACACTTTCTGATGGAAAATGAGGGAAGTCCTACAAAGAGAGGATGGGGATTGCTAGACTCTCCTTAGGTCACAGTCAAAGCTCAATGTACTGAAACACCAGAATTCTTCAGATGGGGTGCTTTTGATCAGTTTAGTAAGTGTGATTGACATGCCCTGTTATGCCTCCCATTGTTCAAGGTTAGATCCATCACAAGTTTTATGGACACATAGCCACAGTATGATGTGGTATGAGTCCATGAAGATATGAGACTTTCAGGGATACAGCCGTGCAGTGGGGACAGGACCTATTGAAAGGCTGGAGGAAGCCTTGCATAAATGGCAAGGCAAAGATTTGGTAAATCCTCTGGGAACAGGCAATGTGGGAACAGTAAAGGACTGTTTCCCTCTCTGTTTCAGTAACTTTCCAAGTGCTGTCTCTCACAAGGAATCTGTTATACCTGTTACCTGTTATGCCTATCTGTGAAATTGTCCTCATTTCTGGAGGTTTTGGGTAAAGTGGTAGATTGCAGTATAAGGTACACAAAAATAATTTTGAAATTAAATATTTTGTATATTCAAGTGTTATATTTAAAGCAGAATGACCTTTTAGCAGCTGACATTAAAGACATCAGTAGGAAGCTTTTCTTGCATCATCAGAATTTGCAGACAGCAAGTCTGTGGTGCTGTTACGTGTCTAAGGAATCGCAGGGCTTGTCTGCATGAAGGCTGATGAACTGTTCCTCTTGCTGGTGTCAACAGCTTCCTCCCAAGTGCTGCCTGTGCTAATTAACCACACTTCACGAGCCTGGATTCAGTGTTGCACTAACAAAGGTCTGCTTTCTGCCAGGATAGTATAGCGTTATAGCCATTCTCTGTGCAGTTCAGATGTGTAAAAGCTAGGTTGGACTGCGTTTGCCGTGATCTGTTGACCCGCTTCTGGTCTCTTACTTGTCATTACAGGACCATGAACATGTATGAGGGAGAATTAAAATGAAACCTGTCCTTCAAAGCTTTTTTGTTGTTTATATTAAATGATGCAAATATTTAGGAAAAAGTAAAATTAAAGAGGTTTTGTGACCCTTGTACTGACAGGGAAACTGGTTACATGAGAATAAGTAGCATTAAACAAAAAGTGCTATACATCTTCTAATGCTAAGAGATAGCAAAATCAGACTGTTGAATAGAGTCTAGTCATAAGAAAATAATATTTTATGGGACTATTTGTGCAATTATGGACAAAACAGTTTTGAAACCTGTTCTTCGTAGGTCACAGATCTGTTAGAGATAGTTGTGATTGGAAGGTAGTAGTTACATTGCACAGATACAGTGATTCATCAGATATTGATTTCACAGATTTTCCCTGATGTGTCGTATTTCTCAAACATATTTTAAACTCTCTTGCATAGATCAATAATTTTTCCTAATATATTTAAATTTCTGAAGAAAAAGTTTTCCCCATCTGATGTTTAGTCTTGGCTTTTATTTAAAAAAAAGAAATACAAAATACTTTTAAGGCACTGCTGTTTGCCTTTTTACTGAGACAAAAAGTATACCTTTTAAAAAACCCTTTATACATGGTGCATCCAGATTAGCAGAGTTTATGTTTTGTGAGGGATAATCTAGAGATAGGTTTTCTGTAACTGCATCTCTCTATACCTGAAGCTTGAAATTAGAAAACAGTGAGGCTTCCTTAAACTAATGTAAAATGCAGGTAGCTAAGCTAAACTGAACTCTCTTAAGCTCCCTGTAAGCATAGTGGAGGAAGAGGAGTTTCCAGAGAGTAATTAATCCCATTTCTCCAATTTGGGCTTCTAAGTGAGATGAATCAGCCTGTACAGGTGCATCATTCTTTAGATAGCTAAAAGGGTGAGGAGAGTTAAATTCCACCCTCAGTCATTACTTTTTCCTTCTACTACATATCTGTATTCTTTAAAAGCTGTTCAGCCAAAGTTGAATTAAAGAGTTAACAACACGTCTGAAGGAAATTCAGGAATCCTCCATTCATGCCACTGATACAAATTAGTGGTGATGGACCTGCAGCCCTTCCACATAAGAGGTAATTTCAAGGACTAAGAAAAACAGCCAATGTAACGTGCTTCTAGTAATTTACCAGGTGATCATGTACACATACAAGTTACGTTGCTCAAGCAAAGGACTGTACCATTGTAAAGAGGGCAGAGATATGTTCACCCAGGAAGACAGGCTGGCAAAGCAGTGAGTCAGGCTGCTTTACTGTGTAATGGTATGGCTTAGTCTGTAGAGTTTGTGGTAAAGCTGTGAGGGCTTGCGTTATTGCGTATTTTGATCTGCCCTCTGGAAACCAAGGAGCATGGTTTAGATTCACAGTTTAAGAGTTTTAATATACTGAATGTCCAGCTGTTCCTGATTGAGGAGGTATGCTTCTAGAACAAATTATTAAGAAGTATCCTAAGTTGCAAATTTAATTTTAAATCCCCCTATTTTCAAAAAATATTACTGAGATTGGTTGTGTAGGTTTTTGTGTTTGTTGGGGGTTTTGTTTTTTGTTTGTTTGTTTTTGCTAAGGGAAACCATCACCAAAATCTGATTTTCTACATGGCAAAAATGTTTTGAAATTGCGTTATTTTATTTCAACATAACAGGTTACACCTTACAGCTCACTTTTCAGTATGCTTCTGATTTAAGCTTTCTACATCACTTTTAGATCAACAGTTCTGTGTTCTGAGAAGACTCAGTGAGAAGTGCTGTTCCTATTTTATAAAAAAGGCAATGACAGATCTATATCCCAATTCTTTTATTTTTTTAAATTTTATATAACAAGTAAAATTTTCAGAGAGACTGTGGTAGGACTGGGAATGGACCTTCCAAATATAAATTCGATGTTCTGCTCTTGTTCTTTACATCATTGTATCACCTTTCTTTTCCATGTGTCCCTTAGAGTCCTAAGGGTGGAAATTCATGGACGCAGGCACAATACAACCATGGTCAGGTTTGAGGTCTGTAGCATTTGACACAAAACAGTAATAATAATAACTTATATGCTAACAGGTCCCTTTCATCTCTTCAGCTTTTTCAGCAAAACTTAACTGAAGGCATTTAACATATGCAGTGTGAGACTTCAGGTAGCTGGGAAGCTCGCATGTCTTTGCTCCTAGGAACCTGAGAAGAGCATTGCCTTATCTGTGCAGTACCAAGTGCTAAACACTTGGCATAAATAGCCTGACAAAAAAGAGCAGCCTCTGCATTGTCCAGGTCCTGGTTAGTGCTGCACTGATAAATTACTCTTCAAGCATCCAACTTACTTTCTCTTTGTCTTGTATAAACTTGCTTACAGTTTCTTATATTTCAGCAGATGGCACTATAACTTAATTTCCTTGTATGCTATCAATATCTGGACATTTTATTCAGCCTCACTGAATGTTTTTGTGTTTGTAAATTTTTAAATGTCAAGAATGTTATACATAATAAAAATATAATATCTAATTTGTTTATATTAGTTTTCAAGGCCTTAATTTATTAAAATATTTGAGTTCATCTGAGTTTTGGAATAGTGCAAAAATTAAGTTAATTTTGCCAACTGTTAACAGGATTAAATGTTTCCCTTTTTGCAGTTCAGCTCTAGTGCTCCCTAAAGGTAGAGAAGAACCAGAATCCCAAATGTCTCTTACATGGTTTACCCAAACCTTATGGGGAGGAGAGAAAGGCAAATATATACTGATATTTTATTTTTGCAGATGCAGAATGCAATGCGTGCAGTGCTTCAGAAACCAAAGAACTGTCATGACAGTCACTGTGCATTACAGATTTGCCTTTATTTTTCCAGTTAAAACATTAGTTTTTGGTGTGTATAAATACACCATACAAAGGGAGATGAGTTAATAATATTGTACTTACACATCTAAGAGGTTACATTTTCTCAGTAAATACGAAATGAAAAAGTAAAGTAGTTCAGAACATTCTAGTTGGATGGATTTTTGATGAGAAAGAAGGTGGGAAGTGTTTGCAGCAGTTTTCAGTGTTTAATATAGTTTAAAAGATGATGTAATCCTGAGGAATACAGTCCTGATTTATCTTTGTCTTGTAAATACCAATTTCAAGGCATCCAGGTCCTGTGAAAAGAGAGAGAGGCTGCAGAAATAAGTGCTTTTCCATATTGATCCTGTTTTCTACCTGTGATCTTCTACAGTTACAGTGTAATACTTTTGTGTAGGGGTTCCTCCGCGGGTACCCTGAGCCAGTTGAGGGCTGTCTGCCTGACAGAGTCACTTTGGCCAGCTCTGCACTTCATGGGTAATGTGGAGCAGATTTGTTAGAAGAATTCAATAACAGTAAAGTGCTGGGTTAGCAGGGTGTGGTATAAATGTTAAGAAACTCCTTTTGTGAATTTCAGTAATGTTGCTTGCAAGTGGAAGGTATGCAACAACGAAGGAGGTGGCAAGCCCATATTGAAGTACCAGTGAATCTCACAAAATGAATTATACGTTAGATAGACAGAATTGACTTATCTTTCTCCCTTCAAGTTGTTCCAGAAAACTGAAACTTCTTAAAACGCAGCTGGGGCATGAGATGTGCTTTTTGAAAATTTTGCTAGTGTTAGATTGTGTTCAGTATAGATAGCTCGGTCTTTGATTCGTTACTTTAAAATCATTCAGTGTTATTCTCAACCTAACTTACAGCTATATGCTCCACAGGGAAATTAAGATGGATTAGAGGTTTTGTGCATCTATGTTCCTTTGTTTTTCACAATGTAATGATGTGTATAAATAAAAAGTCCGTTGCAGTTGGAAATGGACTTCTAATGACACAATTATGATCTCTAGTTCATCAGCAATTTACAACTTATTTTCACTAGATTAAGAAACTGTATGTGTTAGAAGAACCATGTTGATTACAAAGCTGTGATATAGAGGAGGCTGTAGAATAATGAAGATAGTTCTTAAATTATCTTGAGATTTTTCATGATACTTATGTATGAGACCAGTGTTCATCCAAAGACATATTTTCCATTACTGAGTTGGCTATATCCTAACACTGCAGTGCTCATCCTCTGTTTAAAACTCAAGAAGAGGAGAACAAAAGAAATACGTAAATCTCAGTCTTGATTTCTGAACTTTTCTTTTAAAACCTGTGTTCTTTCTCTCGCAGTGAAAACTCACATGCAACAAGGATTAATTTCTGTTGCTGCTCGTACTGTGATAACACACCTAGTCAACCACTTAGGCCACTATCCTATGAGCGGAGGTCCTGCTATGCTGACCAGTCAGGTGTGTGAAAACAACGACAATCCATACAGTGAAAGTCCTGAACTTTCTCCTGAACTTTTTGAGAACCCAAACCTTCAATTCTTTGTGTTAAACAATACTTCCCTGGTGTCTTGCATACAAATCCAAGCAGAAGACGACATGCCTGGCGGAGGACTGTCTGCCGGACTTGCATCCGCTAATTCCAATGTTAGGATTATAGTGCGTGATCTGTCAGGCAAATACTCGTGGGATTCGGCCATTTTGTATGGACCGTCGTCTTTATGTGGATCTTCACAACAAACGTCTTTTGCGCTTTCATTATCTCAACAAGATAAACCAGAAGATGCTCTTTCATCTTTTGAGCATGTGGAGGATGTATCTGCAAGGGATGGAATTACGCTCCAAGTAAAAAGGAAATTTAGAGACACTGTGCCAACATGGGATACCATTAGGGATGAAGAAGATGCCCTTGATGAGCTCCTGCAGTATTTAGGTGTTACAAGCCCTGAGTGCTTGCAGAGAACTGGTGTCTCACTCAACATCCCTGCTCCTCAACCAGTCTGCATCTCAGAGAAGCAGGAGAACGATGTCATCAATGCAATTCTGAAACAGCACACGGAAGAGAGGGAGTTTGTTGAAAAGCATTTCAATGATTTAAATATGAGGGCAATGGAGCAGGACGAGCCAACCTCACAAAAACCCCAGTCAGCATTTTACTATTGCAGATTACTTCTCAGTATACTGGGAATGAATTCTTGGGATAAAAGGTAAAAAAAGACTCACTATTTAAGAGCTTTCTTTTAAGGAATTGTGCTGTTCTTACCATATAATAATAGTTGATCATAGAGTGGGTTAAGCCAAAAATACTCTAGGCCAGACAACAAAAGAGGAGAGGGGATGTGCAACTAAGGGAAAAATGGCAGTTTTCTTCTGCATTTCAACCTGTCATTTAGAGACAGAAAGGAGGAATCTGTTGCCTTTATTGCTATTTATATTCTTTCCTTAGAACAGTGTTGGAAGGCAAATTGAAAGAGTGATATCTTTTCTAATAATCCTTTCAATAACTGTCCTAAGGGTTACTATCATGGGTAAAGAAGGCATCTTTTTTCCTTTCTTTGCTTCCCATGTATATTCCTAAGTAATCATTACCTTTCTACGCCAGAATGAGACTCTGAAAGTGTCATGTTCTCAGCTGTTGTGTTGCTGGACAGTGTCCTGCAGCTTTGCCTGCTGACAGCATGCTTGCATGCAGCCTCAAAGCATTGCATCTGTGGTAGCTAGCTGAAAGATGTCTTACTTCAGCATTGGCAATGTTTGGGTGTTGTTTGGGTATTGCTTAGAACAACAGGAGACAAGCCATGTTCAGTTACAAAAGTAATGTTTCTGTTTGCGGGGGTGTAGTTAGGTGTACGTCTGCATATACATGTGGGTATGTACAAATATTAGCATCCTAGAATTTAAGGCTCTTTCTGAAATCTTCTTCTGCCATAGCTGTCAAATTCCAGTTTAGAGACATTGAAGTATTTTGTTACTATGAAGGGAAATGGGTATTCTGTAAAATAAAAATAATCTGTCACTGAGATATTACTGGAATCAGACAAAACTTGGGTGTTGTAACCCTTCTTGTTTGGGTCTTTAATTCCTCAAGGCAGTCTAGTTTTGAACAGTGCTGCTCTTAAACTCATTCCACTGTGTTTTGTGGGAAACATCTTAAGCATGGTTTAAATGAAATGAAAAGTGCCTTTCTAGCTCTAACATATTGTTTTGTTTTTTCTTTAAATTGTTACAGCTGGCTGGGACACCAGTGAGCTATGTTCTGTGCTCCTGCAGTTCAGAATAGCAAAAGCTCTGTGTTTAATGCACTAGCTCCATAGGACACTAGATTATGGAGTGTCTTTTGCCACTAGGCATATGTATTTTGGCCTAGTAAAGTGTGAGGGTTATCTGTGCATCAAAGGGAGTTCTGTCCTTCTGTACAGAAGAGATTGATTTCACTTGGATCCAATGGGTTGGCGGAAGAAAGTGGAAAAAAGTGAAGGTTGTTCTCAGGGCTATAATGGATATAGAAGATTTTCTGGAGTAAAAAAAAATTGCTTCTATGTTTTTAAAAGATACCCTAATATTTTATGTAAGAAAGGACTATTGAAAAGGCAAAAGCATGTATTGACTGCTCTTTAATGGACCTGGAAATGTTCTTGTACCATTCTTGTACTGTTCTGTATCCATTAGTGAACAGATGATAAGAGAGTTACAAATTTCTCTATTTAGAAGGAGCTTTCATCTGCTGAAGAAAAATGAGAAGTTACTTCGAGAACTCAGAAATCTGGACTCAAGACAATGGTAAATTCTTTCAATGGCTGCCTGCTTCTTTGTTTTAAGTGTGCTTGTACTTAAATTACTCTAATTTGCATTGATGTGAGAATCAAACTATTTTTTGAAATAGTTTGTAAATTATGCATTTTGCACTGTATTGTAGTTACTGGTGTTATATTGAAGTTACATTGGTGTTATTTGTAGAGTGTATTCTACAGTAGAATATAATGAGACAGAACAAACTCCAAAATAACTTAAAATATGAACATTTCTACATATAACATGAAATAGTTTTAAAACTGATATATCAGTTTTGATAATATTTCGCACTATGAGCTTTAGCTAATTATTTTTATGATTCCAGTTGAAGAGAGAGATTTCTAGTTGGAGTTGCAGCACAGAATTAAAAACTTGGTTTTTGTAGGAGTTGAAATAAAAGCCAGTGGAGGCTTTAGAAGTGTGAGAAACCACTTTCAGTTGCTCCAATGTCTATTTAACAGCAAGCCATGGACTGAAGGCATTGCTATAGTACTTAAAGATTCTTCATCGGTCTGCATAAGCTGCACTGGCCACAGCATTCACAAGGCACTGTTGTTAATTGGCAGTGCAGTGTCGATGATGCCTGTGTTACAGGTTTTGCCCATTTCAGAAGCCCAGCTATTGCATTAGCAATTGGTACTGCCAGCACCATCCTACATCTTAGAAGTGATGACAGGGCTAAATTTTCCTCATGTACAGCAAAACTTTATGCTCTAGAGAAGTCCAGACTAGGAAAGACAGAATGGGAATATGGAAATACAGAAGGTATTAAAAAAGAAACCATGTAGTTGTACTTTACTTCCATTATCTTTTTTGATGTTTTAAAAGCCATGCTCTGTATGTACTATTTGCGTGTTTTGGTTTCATGTTAGTAAAGACACTGTTATGCAGTGGCCATTCTCTGTTTTACAGCCGAGAGACACACAAGATTGCAGTGTTTTATGTTGCTGAGGGACAAGAAGATAAACACTCCATTCTTACCAATACTGGGGGAAGTCAAGCCTATGAGGATTTCGTAGCTGGTCTTGGCTGGGAGGTATTTATTAAAATGTTTTTATCCTAAGTCAGTTTACAGAGAAAATTACAGATCCCTTTAGATCAAGTCTTTGGCTCTCTAGCATTACTCACAAGTACTGAAATATAGTTTTGCAAGTAGGATGTAGAGAAGAATTCTTGATTTTAATTTCATTAGCAATACTAGCTATTTTTAGTCACTAATTAGACACTGTTACAAGGATTTCCTCTTTTTGCATCCTTTCTTTCTGACCACACAAGATTAGCTTCCCTTATGAAGTTCAACTCAGCAGTGTCACACGGCAGTACAGGAGTCACTCCTGCTCCTGGCTGACTGCATGAGAATCTGCAGATTTTCCGTTCCTCTTGTGACTTGTGCTCATCAGGAGTGTCCACATGAGTGCCCATCTTATTTGTTCACTGTCTTACTCCTTAAGAGTAAGAAAGAGTATAAGAGAACTACTAGATTAGCTGTGTGGATAATGGCTCTGACTTTTCCACAGGAACAGAGGAAAGCTACCTGAATTCTGCTGTCACAAACATAGATGTTTATTTCCCACATTCCAGATTCTCCAGGAGAAAAACAAATCACATTAGTGTCTTCGAATAGCTTTCTTTAGTGGGTTAATTCTCTTAACCTTTATTAGCTCGTTTAAAGAGTTGCTAATTTAGATTAATATTCCATGATGAGACATCTAATATTTTAACCTCTTAACATTAAATTCTGGATCTTTTCTTAACAGAAGAGCAAATACATCCCATGTGGACAGAGATTAAATGTATTCTTGTCTGAGATACAGCTTTCTCTAGGCACTGTTGTAAAAGTGAAATAGCACATTAAGTATGCTTATTTATTTCAGTGCCAAACTGTTTCCCATAGAACAAATACTTAGAGACATTTTTTACAATTTATCAGTTAGTTATCTTTGATTTTTTCGTATTCACAGAATGAAAATTTCTCAAAATATATGGAAGGTGGCAAGACAATTTTAAATTGTCTGGTCTCACACAGAGTTTCTTCACAGCTTAGGTCAAGGCTGATGGAGTGTCACAGAATTTTCAAAAATTCAAAAAGCACGTGTAAGTGACTTCAGTCAACTGATCAGGGAATAATGCAGTAATGTTCATTTACACAACCTTTGCTCTTCTCTAACCTCATCTTCCCAGCAGCATCTGTGGTGACTGTGGAATATGGAATGCCACTGCACTGCAGTTGGTTTCCAGTCGAGTCAGCAACTCTGAGCTCTTGTAGAAAAGAATAACTGTACTGTTGTGAAAGGGAACTTCACTTTTAGAAATTCAGTTGAGAGTGCATTTTAAAGTTTAAAGAATGTATTTATCACCTGATAATTTTTATTTTCTCCTAATGCTTTCTGGGCTTTGTTTCTAGGTGAATCTCACAAACCATTGTGGCTTTATGGGAGGACTGCAAAAAAACAAAAGCACTGGATTGACCACTCCATATTTTGCTACCTCGACAGTAGAAGTAATGTTCCATGTGTCAACAAGAATGCCTTCTGATTCAGATGACTCTTTAACAAAAAAGGTAGGTGTTTCTGAGTAACAGATTCTCTTTTGGTAATAAACCCAGAGAAATTAGAGTCAAAGAATATCCAGTAACTTTTTCTAAAAAAAACATAAAATATCATAACACCTTTACGTGCTAATAGTATTTTCTTGAAATATTAAGATATTAAGAAATATTAAGTTAAGCCATAAAAATTATTCTTTACCAGTGTTTAATTTTGCCATACTGGTGATTTTTGCCATCATTGCAACTGTTGGCAGGATCACATATATAATGGATCACATATATAATGGTGAAAAATGCAGGAAGGTAATGGTTTGTGTAGAAGAAAAAAGCATTAAATGATGTTTTAGTACTTTGAGACTTTAAATGCCAATTAGTAAATATGTGGTGAGTACTTTTTAAGACAACTTTTTATTCACTGAAGAGTCACATGCTGACTATTAACATAATTTGGACAGGCTGGAAGGTTCGGCAGGGAGAAACTTCAGCAAGGACAAGTGTAGGGTACTGCATCTGGGGAAGAACAACCCCATGTATCAGTACAGGATGGGGGCTGACCTGCTGGAGAGCAGCTCAGGGGAAAAGGACCTGGGAGTCCTGGTGGAGAGCAGGATGACCATGAGCCAGCACTGTGCCCTTGCAGCCAAGAAGTCCAATGGCATCCTGGGTGTATGAGAAGGAGTGCTGTTAGTAGGTCGAAAGAGGTTCTCCTCCCCCTCTACTCTGTCCCGATGAGGCCACTTCTGGAGTACTGTGTCCAATTCTGGGCTCCTCAGTTCAAGAAGGACAGGATACTACTGGAGGGAGTCCAACGTAGAGCCACTAAGATGGTGAGGAGACTGGAGCATCTCTCATATGAGGAAAGGCTCAGTTGAGTCTGTTGAGCCTGGAGAAGAGGAGACTGAGGGGAGATCTCATTAATGTGTATAAATAAATATCTAAAGGGCGAGTGTGAGGAGGATGAGACCAGACTCTCCTCAGTTGTGCCCAGTGACAGGACCAGAGGCAGTGGTCACAAACTGGAACACAGGAGGTTCAACTTAAACATAAGGAAAATCTTCTTTACTGTGAGGGTTACGGAGCACTGGACCAGGCTTCCCAGAGAGGTTGTGGAGTCTCCTTCTCTGGAGACATTCAAAACCTGCCTGGACGCATTCCTGTGTGACCTGGTCTGGGTGATCCTGCTCTGTCAGGGAGTTGGACTAGATCATCTTCAGAGGTCCTTTCCAACCCCTACCATTATGTGATAATTTTCCTTTTAAAAAGGGTTAAACATACAAAGAATTTGACAATATTTATTGTATATAAGGTGTTTTGTCTTGGAGCAGGCACAGATGCTCAACAGTGATATGATCTCTCATAGCCACTTTAAGAAAAAAATGGTTTGCTGTACTGGTATTTTTTTCTGTAGAATTTAATAAATTCCACATTGGTGACAATAAGTTACAGTCTTGAACATGTGTCCTACTATAAATGAACAATTGGCCTTCGTTAGACTGCCCCCTATCCTGCATACATACATCTTCAGATGTGCTAATCCATTCAGTAGACACATTAATGAGCACTGGTTGAAGTGTAATATTGGAGGAACTGAAGCTGGTTGACCTCAGCATGGAGTTTAATACTTGTAATTTAATTAGACAGTAGACAGTTAGTAAAGAGAGAAATAGCCATGCCTCTGGCAAGCTTCAATTATTAATGACTTTTTTGTTCTTCGTGTTCAACTTGAGGAAAAAAATATTATTGTTATTATTATAAACTGACTGTGAGTTCTAATTTGTCACTGTCGCATCTTAGGTTGGTTTGTTTGGTTTTGGGTTTTTTTTAAATTAAAAAATGCATTTTTTTTTTGTACACCTATGATGCTGGGTTCTTTCTGTTCTTTATTTCCTTAAGTAGAGCCAAGGTAATGCTTAAGTTGTTATATGAATTATAAAAGTGGTTCATTAGCAAAAATAACTAATTTTAAAATAAGATTGTTGCTGTTGTTCTAGTATAGATCAGTGTGTATATATATTTTTCTAAGTTGACTGCCTTCTGTGTTTTTTATAAAACACAGCTTGTAATTATCCTTACAATGTTTATAATCTGTTTGAATTAAAGTATTAAAAAGTGTTGACAAGGGGGAACATGAGTTACAGTGAAAATTAATGAATAATAAATAATCTGTAAGTGCTGTGGACCTCAGCAGAACACACAGGCAGAATCTCCTATCTCTTTCCAGGAGCACCCTGAACCTGAATCTACCAGGCAAGGTTCAGTGCTGGTCCAGGCCTTCTGTGATTTAGCTTGTGAAAATGGTGTCAGCTGGACTTTTTAACAACTCCAGCTTGCTCCAGGCCTATTTCTCTCCTCCTTTTTCCATAATCTCACTTGTCAGTAATTTGGAATATTTGAGGTCTGTATGAATATGTAGAGTCTATTTCAAAAGACTGAGATAATACTTGTAGTTCAGCTACTGATGGGCTGTTTAATCAAGGTACTGTATTTGTGAGTCTTTCCTTCCTGTTCTTCCTCAGTGTGTGGTTCTTGTTCTTCTTTTTAAGCCCAGTTTCCTCATGAATGGAGGCTTGTGAGCCTGTCTTTGTGTCTCTCCTCCCTCCCCTAACACCTTTTGGACCATTTCAATTGAATTTAATAGACATATGTTTCATAGGTGATAATTTCACATACGCTTAACGCAGATAGGCTAAGTAAAGGAGATAGAGTGAGAGAGAGTTTTAGTGCTCCTACTCAGCAGGTAAAGACTGCATGGGAAGAAGCATTAGGCATCTAGGAACCAGCACCAGAGAGATGTTGTGAAAGTCATCCCAAACTTGAGAAAAGGATCAACTGAAGTTTGCGTTGTGGGAGAAAACAGCAAGTGGTATCAAGAGACAGGAGTAGGAAAACAGGCTTAATTCTTCTACTAGTTCTGCAGCAACTTGTGCTGCTTAGACTGAAGCACATCAGCAAAAGTAATGTGTTTTATGAGATGCTGTCCAGCTCTCACACACTGTAGGGAACCTCAGAATCATTTGACAGCTGTGTGTGTGCTAACAGTTGTAATTGTTCTGAGTGCATGTACTGTTCACAACCTCCAGAGAAACTTGAGTTTTGAGCTTCTCCACAGCACTTTCCTGAGCTTTCTTTGTCTATTTCATTCAATTGGAGAAAAAGAAGCAATCTTGCAGTAGCTGGCGTAGAACTGCTGCTGGTTTTTATATTGTAAATGTGCCCAGAGGTGCATGATAGGTTCATCTTATAAATGGAAATTAAATTAAATTAAACCAAAACTTCTTCCTGCCAGTCGAGCCATTGCAAAATCAAGATTCTGCTGTTTCAGAGGCTAAGCCAATTTTAAACTTATTTTCCATCAGTCTTACAGAGTAGTAAATAAAACTTTAAGTGTCTTGGATACCTCTGAAGCATTTGTTTCTGAAGACGTGAACAAGAGCAAGAAAAATGTACATGAATTCAGGGAGAACAGATGAAAATCTTATGAATGTGTAAAGGAACTTAATATTGAAATGCATATATAAAATAGGTATTTAATTTGAAAATAGTAAATTAAAGATTTAATGGTGATAATGCAATCTGCTGATAATGCAGTCCGTTTTGTTTTTCTTAGAATTAAAGTTTAGAGTAAAAAGTATTTACACTACCCTTACAAGAACAAACTTACAATGAAAATATCAGGATTAAATGAAACTGTGAAGGCTTGGTTCACAGAGTGAGAAAGCTCACAAATGTGCCCCTACAGCTTATCATCTGTCTAGCTCCTCCTTCCTTAGCCTGATAAAGGAGGGAAGGCATTGTAGGTGAGAATATTATACACAAGTTATGTAAATAAAAAGTAGTAGTGTTATTAAAGATTGGAATACTAATTCATCTTGGGCTCTGGGTGTATTACACGATTCTAGGTTATGTGTGACATCGTCCTAACCACATAAAAGATTTATAGCTCCCAGCCTTTATAGCTAATTTTTCTGTTGTGATATTAGCATTTATTGGGAACTTGAAGGTTTATATATGTAAATTACTAGTATAATATTTTTTGTAACAATTAAGTGCATGTGTTGCTTCTAAAAAAACCAAACAACACACCATAGCTGTTGAAACAAAGGTTTGTGAAAAATTCAACTAGAGGGTACATATGCTGTAGACAGCAGTGCTGCTTACATTTAATGGGCAAAGGTAGCTGCAGTAAGCCATTACTTCAGATGTTTCTGCTCCTGTTCTTTTTATAATGAACACTTTCATTTTTGAAGACAAAAAAGTTGAGGCTAACTGTTGTATGATAAGAAAATATAATAGCCTTTTTTTTCTTGCTTTAGGTAAGTGGGTATTAGAAATTACACTAATTTTGGCAAGAGTTCAAGGGTTAATGCAACAGATAAATAAAAGGAATTTTCTGTAAATTGAGCCCTGCATTATTTCACTTGTCTTGCCTTTCCAAACCTAACTCATTTAATTTTAAAAAGTAAATACTTAAATTCTTCCTGACAGTGTGCTTTGCTTTTACTATCGTTTATTACTTCAATTATACTTGGTATCACTTAGAACAATCTGCCATTTGGAAATTTCAGTATAGCCTGCAGCTTAGTATTAAGTCTGGCTGCTATTGTAACATGTACAGCATATGACACTAATGTATCAAAATTAGATTTGATCATCCCTCCTGGTTATATTTATTTCACGTTTCTTTTGTATTCAGTTAACATAAATGTATTAGGAGAGCTGACACATGATGATGGCTATAGAGTAAGAATATCTTAAAGTATTTTGAGTTAAATTTCAAATTTCAGGTAACCTAACAGTCGGTCATTTTTATATATTTGTTTTAATGGAGTAGAGTTTCAAAGCAAGCCTAAAAAAATCTGTTTGTCTCTGACATCTCCTCAGGGCTGTCTTCCCAACAGCACAGGTTCAAAATGGCTAGAACAGAGCTCTTAATCTCTTTCTCATTGCCACCTTTCCGGATCGCCACGGATAACATGACCATTGTGTCTGTCACTTGTGTCCATAGCCTGAAATCATCTTTAATTGGTACGCTTTCTGGATTCTTACATTCAGCCTGATCTTAAGATTCTTCTTTTTTCTGCATAACATGTCTTGCAACATAGCTTTTCCATACACACTGCTAAAATTTATCCCCTATATCCTCAAATGTTGTTTTGATTGCTGAACCTTCCTTTCTCTAGTCTTGGCACTTTCATTCTTGAAGAATGCTGCTATAGAGGTTTTCAAATCTTTAACACCTTTTTACTGTTTCTTCACATTTTTCTAATATACTTTGTGTCTTGCCTTATGCTTAGATAATAAAATCTCTAGAGAAGTTTGGTCTGCATTTGTGCTGCATTTAGAATTTTAGAACCTGTAGTTCCAGGTGTTTCAACTGTAGTGTACTACCAGCTACTGAACTGGATTTATTTCAGAGATTTTTATTATTTATATTAGTACTGTGCCTTATGTCTCTAATAAGGATTTGCACTTTGTTTGCTTACTGTAATTTATGCACATACAAAGTGGTAAACTTAGGAAGATAAGGTCAGGAATTAAGCATGAAGATTACACAGACAGTGGTGAGTTTTGAGTAACCACTGACACAGATTTCAGTTTTGGTACCTGTACTTCCCGTGTGCACCAAATCTGACTGTTGGATAACACTGGGTCCACACCGTCGTCTTGGGAAATGATGTTGCTGTCTGTCTTTCAGGTTTCAATGAGCAGAGGTGGTTGTAGCTCAATATCTTTGTACCACTTGTGTCCAGAACACTGAATTCTGGGATGCTTCCAATTCAATACAAGGACATAAAGAATACAGACTAAAGTTGAAAGAGGTCTGGTTCCAACTTCTCTGCGGCGTTAATAACGACAGTGAATGATGGATTCTCCAAATGTTTGCTGTGCTTGCAGGAGAGCTTTGTTGTGGAGCACTGCTCAATTTCAAGGTCCTTCAAGAGGGAACTAAAAAATGAAGAAGAAAAACTGAAATTCTTCTTTCTAAAAAGTTTACTCAAAACCTAGCAGGCCTTGGAAAGCTTGTCAAGACAATTTCAGGTATTAGATCTCTTCTCTGAATCAAGTGTTGCTGACAAGTTAAATACCCCTGTTCAAGCCTTCTCATAAGCTTTGCTTGCTGACCAAGGTGAGAACATCTGAAAGAAGCAATAAGGAGCCCTACATTAGTGTCAGAGGTTCTTCTGATCTACTCTTTAAAAAGGAACAGAATGACTTATCCAGAACTTAATTCTTCTCCAAACATAAAGATGTAATCAGCAACACCCAGTCTTGTTTACTTGTCTTATTTTTTTTGTCAGTCTTCTACAATGGAAACAAGGCACTGATCTTAGTTTTGATCTTGAGTACTTTACATCTTATTTTAAACCATCATTCACAGTTTATACCATCATCCACCACATCTGATTTTGACTCTCAGTACATTATATGTCATAGAGATGTCATTCTGCTCTTGACTCAAACTGGATATTTGTCAAATCATTCTTGGTAGTAATCATGAGGTGAAACACGCCTGACAGGATTTGGAACTCATTGAAATAATTGGATTCGTTTTCCTTTTCCTCTGAAGAAGTTAGTGCTTTTAGCCTGGAACGTATCCTTACACCTCAATGGATGTGTAAAGCAAACTTTGAAATCAAAGAGAAAAGGCACTAATAGCTTCGATACACTTGGCATCCAAAAATATGTGTCCCTTGTCAGTAGTCCTCCTCCTGAATTAACCACACAATGCACTTTTATCACACCAAAATCTGTGTCAGTCTGATGTGAAGGCAGGCATCACTAGCGCTGCTCTGTCTGGGTAGCTTTCACTGAAGTGCAAGAACTGATGTCTTGTCTGGTTAGCTGCAGGTGTCAGTATCAGGTACACAGGGTCAACCTTTGATAAATGAAATTCAGAGGCAGTAATGCCCTCAAGAAGCTGTACTGTCTAAACTCTCTATATGTTTTAGATTTTAAAGCTATTTATTTGGCATGTACGCTGTCACTGTCCCCCGTTTCTAACAGTTTATCAGTTTGTTGTCTTTCTACTTGATCCAAAGACTAAGGAGGACTAATTTTTCTAGTAAATAGTTCAGTGTTGCTGAATTAGGATGGGTGATGGGTGTATTGGTTTTAGTTCTTTTTTTTTAGCAGTCAGTTCAAGAGTTCAGTTCAGTCAGTGCAGCAGATGGCTGTCCCTCAGTCTAGGATCGTGTCATTTTTTCACGTCCACAAGAATTCATGTCTAAACTGATTTGCCTCTTGCTTTCTCTTTGGTTAGGCAGCCTCATCCTTCCTGAGCTTTTCGCTTGCTTCTAAATGCGGGCCCATCGGTCCCTCATGCTCTTCTGTCATTATTGCATTTCAACAGATATTTTGACTTTCACCTCACCTGGGAGGACAGAAGAGGTTCAGGCCCCCAGAACAATTCCAGTTAGGTGTCTTTTACGACATTCATTATTAAGTGTTGTCCAGGGTTTCTGCAGCTGGTGTGTGCATGTTGCACATCAGTCACTCAGGTTGCTGCTTGGTTTTGTTCTAATCTAGTCAAATAAAACTCAGCATAATGAATGTTGTTCAAACCAATTTTGTTGGGCTGTGTTTACCATTGGCAGAAGAGCATCCCTAACTAAGTGTTGTTCAAAATAATTCAGCCATCTACAAAAGAGGCAAGAACAGCTCACTTCAAAGGAACTGCAGTCATTGTAGATAAGATGTATGTATGATCTGGTCCAGGCAAAACAAATGACTTGTTGAGCATTAGACGAGATGTAGGGTTCTGATGCCATCTGTCCTTTGCCCAGCCCAGCACTGAAGAAAATCCCATTCTTGTAGGAATGCAGCACTGTTTTTCAGTCTGATACAATTTAAAGCCAGCAGAGAAGAGCAGAGGAGGCTTCTTTTTTTTCCCTTTTTAATTTTTTTTTCATTTTGAAGTCTGCTGCTGACAACCAGTATAAGCCTTCAGATAAGATGAAGGTAGCATTCCAGGAGATTTTGTAATACAAGCGAATGAACAGATTAGTATCTGCATGTGACCTGTTAACAGCAGTTCATGGTGCTGTCCCTTGAATAACATCAAGACAATTGTTTGACAAATACTACCTACCTAAAGCTGTGCAAAGAAACTGAAAACTGTGGATGAAGACAGTTGTCAGCTATAACTAGTGATGCAGAAGGAGGAAAAATGAGATTCCAGATTAATCTTTCAGAAATAGCCCTTACTGGAAAGAAACTCACGTTTAATAATCTGAATGTATTTGATCAGTATACAAAAAGCTTCTCTCCATGAAGTTAATATTTGTTTATCAGATGGTAGTGATTAGCAGAAGGAGCATTTTGGAGCTTCAGTGCAGATAATTCCAAAGTGTTCAAGATATTCCTTGATTTGGTTATATGATTACAACTGAGGGCACAGCATGAATTTTGAGGAACCCATTTGGCCATTCTGAGCCAAATCAAGAGCTATTTTGGGTCTTTTGGGGATGAGGTGAGTTATTTTTACAAAGGTATGCAGGTTTCCTGAGAAATGAGCATTTTGTGTAGTTAATCTAGAGGCTGTGGAAAATGCAGTGGTTATTTTCCTTTACAGGTTTTTTGTTTGTAGTAGCCAGTTTGTAAATTGGCTAGAATGGTGAAGTTAAAGACTGCTCAGATACGTAGCTTTTAAACAGATGTTCGTTAATAAACTTTAAAAGTTCATCTAGAATTTAGTAATTCGCTGCCTGTCAGTGATGGCAATCTTGAAAGCATTTTAGTAAATCAGACTGAATCACTGCATTCTTGAGAAAATATTAACAAAATTTTAGCTTTCAGTAGAAAAATATCTGTTAATTTAAATAGAAGTCATCACCACTGTATAAAAATCTATAGCACAAACCAATACTGTGAACTAACACTGCCCTTGAATTGTAAGCGAACTATAGTGTAATTTGGTTATTTTATTAATTTTTCTTTATTTCTTTCTAGTGGGTTTGTCCTTTTGCAATATGAGCATTTAGTATAGCAGTACGGCTATAGAGTGTATTTAAAATGATGAGGTTTTATCTCTGCTTTTCCAGCTAAGACATTTAGGAAATGATGAAGTACACATTGTCTGGTCAGAGCATACTCGAGATTATAGAAGAGGAATAATTCCAACAGAATTTGGTGATGTTCTTATAGTTATCTATCCCATGAAAAACCATATGTTCAGTATCCAGATCATGAAAAAGCCTGAGGTAAGAGGTTTTTTCTTTTGTGTTTTCTGTGTTTAATATGAACTGACTTTTGATTAGAATCTGAGTTTTTGGTATAATAGATTGATCCAGCAAGGTCGTGTGTCTTTAACATTGATGATTGCAGTGTGGTAGGAGGAAGAGGAAGAGCTCAGTGAGTACCATGTGTAGTAAAATCAATTACTTGAAATTGCAAAGGCTTGATCATGTCAAGCATATCTGCTAACATCATAAGCTGGAAACAAATCTAGAATATTCTGTGTAATCACTTAAATATTAAAATAAAATTGTCCATGTTTTTGATCAAATTTGATACATGACTGTAGGAGTTGAATAACAACCTGCTCAAGCTTTTTTCATCCATATTTCCTTTTCTTCTTCTCAAAACTAGTTTTCACTTTCTCCTTGTCTCCATGTAAGAATTTGGAGATTAATTCAGAAAAGCAAGGCCATTCAACTTTTAGGCACATGAACACATGCTCTTTCTAATGACTGTTCCTCAAATGTCTGTGCTGGCCCTGGTCTTAAAGCAGTGGTTTAGAGTAGTGAACACTGATTGAGTAAAAGTAGTTGTGAGTATATGTACTGCACTTATGTGTGTGATGTCACTTGCCATGAATTTCTATACTTTAAATATCAAAATATTTTCTATAATAATACAATCTAATTCTTCTAATATTAATAAATGAGGTATGACACAAATAGGATTCCCCACATATGAGGCCTGATTCTATATGATGATAGGCATGAAATGATACCAAGTACATGGTCTTGTTATTACTGGATTACTTATGTTTTTAATTAATAAGAATATTCTTTCTCTTGCTACTTTAAGTACAGAGTTACATTACTGAGGGTGTGCAGGTTAAGAAGGAAAAGAAGGATTGCTGTTAGTCCAACAAGACGTCCATGTATGTGAAAAAAGAGCTACCTTCCGTCAGATTTCAGTATTCTTAAAACTACATTAATTTAGTGATGGCAAAAATAATAGAAGTCTAGAATTCTTTTGCAGCATCAGTTTCACATTAGCAGGAGTATATTTAGTGTACACTCTGCTCCCTTTGCTGACCTGATGCACAAACTTTGCTCTTCTTCACATGCTTTATGCTACCAGCTTCAGAAATTTTTTCACACATGCAGGAAATGAAGATACTTAATAGAGTTTCAGTTTCTTTTTCTTTTTTTTCAATTGCAAAATGATGTAATGCCAAAATATAAAGTACTTCGGTTCTGTAAACCTTTTGGGTGCTACCTGTACAAAACATAAAGGTTTTCTACTGATCTTACAAATACGGGTTTACATTTAGAATCCAGAGAGGCCAGACTTTCACCACAGATTTCTCCTGTAAAGGGCTTACAGCCCATTTGTATAGATATTGTAGAAAGGAAGAGGAACAGATAGAAGAAAAGAAAATGGAATGTGTTGATCCACCAGTGATTGTATGACAGTTCCACAGTGGCACATTTTGTTGTTCCTTATTGACATTTTCTATCTAAAGTCATGATAAATATTATTTTAAAATTTGTGTAATTACTCTTTTTGCTTACTGCCACCTACAATATTGTCACCTGGCCTTTCAACCTCATGAACATCATATGCATGACTGTTCCTAGGATTTTGGCAGGAAATGTTGGAAGTAAGCTTTGATGAGACATAGTATTCAAATGGTTGCTTAATTTTCTTCAAATGCTGTGTTATCTGTTACCAAGGATATCAAGCAGTTATGTGGCTGTATATTTCCACAAGAGAAAAGGTCTGTCATGGAGCACAATAACTGGTCTGATTATCTAGCAATGAGGAGAAAAAAATACGTTTGAGTGCTCTATTGTTAATGTTGATTGCTAATTGTTATAGTGAGATCTTGCTTTATGTTGAATTTCTTAATTTTTTATTCAGGTTCCATTTTTTGGTCCACTCTTTGATGGTGCTATTGTGAATGGAAAAATTCTTCCTATTATGGTTCGTGCAACAGCTATAAATGCAAGTCGTGCATTGAAATCATTAATCCCATTATACCAGAACTTGTATCCTTTCACTCAAATGGTTTCCCAGGCATACACATTCCCTTGCAGTTCTGCAAATATGATCTTAATGTTTTCTGTCATCTTTTATCTTTGTCAGATTAACGTTAGGGAGAATATTTTCAGGTTTTTATGGTGATGGTACCTTTAAGAAACTTAAACCCATAGAAGAGTATTCAGACAAAGACCAACTTTTTTGATTAAGTGAAGAATAGATTCAGTGATGAAAAATGGCCTTTTCCTAATATTTTATAACATAATTATAACTTCTTTTTAAACAAAATTATTCAAATGACCATTTTGTGAGTAGACTTTCTAAAATAGCCATGTCATGATGTTAATAATCTTTCTTTCCTTAAGGATATTTAATATTTATCTGGTATTAATGTGACTTAGTTTTGTTTTCTAGTTCCAAGAAGGGTATCGATGCTGTTGTCCTCCAAGTTGAGAAATTTGTTACATTTTCATTATGTAGATCTTGTTACTCAGCTCAGAATACAAAGTTGTCAAAATTATGGTAGTGTCTTTGTAAAGATGTCAGAAAAGGTTATCTCTCTCTTTTTTTTTTTTTTTTTTTAATCTGAAATTGTAGTTTTTTGAAAGGGCTGCTCTTGGAAGAACAGACTTACCAACCAGAAATTAAAATAAAAAAATGTTAGGTAAGTCATTCACTTATACCTCTCCTCTTCTTAAGACTGAGTTCTGTTTTATACCTGTTAGTTAATTAAAAAAGAACTTACTATTTTTTAATTTCATAAATGGAAAGGTAAGTTTAAATTTTGATCCAAAAGAAATTCCATGTATAATTTCACCCAAGCTGCAGCTACTTGTTTTTGTCATGTGATAGATTGTTGCTAAAATACTCTGTTTTTTCTAAGGCTGACTGTTAATACTTATAGAGTTTTGGATTAGATATGATGAAATGAATTTACAGATGAATGATGGATGATGTTTGATGTGATCACATTAAATGACGTTTGTGCCATTTCTGTAGTTGACAGATGTTGATTCATTGTATTTTTATGTTTGGAAAGGTCCGATCTTTTTGTCATTACTCAAGTGGCTTAATCAAAGAATTTAAAATGTATTATGATCATTATAGCACAAAAAGTGATGGCTTATAGCATTGTATTGATGTATAGTGATGAGCAATTGGAAAACAATTTACTTGGAAATAGCAAACTTTGAGTACCAAAAACCCCCACAAACTTGGATGTTTGAACTTCTTTACAGAATATGGAAGTTGTAATAAATTCCTTGGACATAGCTTGCCAGCTTAGTGTCTAGAAATTGGCCAGTTCCTAAGCGCTGTGTTATTGCATGTTCACTCTTAATTCAGTTCTCCGAATTGTACTTTTTATATGCATCAAATCACTGCATGTGGCATTTATATGCATCACATAATGAGGCTTCCATTAAAATGTTTGTATCTGTCTCCTAATATGGTTAGGACGATAACTGGAAAGCGTTACGTTTATTTAATATTATATAGTATTGGTTGGTGGGTTTTGTGTCATCGCTTGGTAAGCTTATGAAGCACCAGTTGATTGGGCACTGGTGCTAAAGGGCAACTTTGTTAAGTAGTTTGTGAAATTCTTTTTCCACCTGGCTTGGAGTATTGTATATTCAGTGCTTTGCATAATAATTTAAAAATAAAAATTGTGGTAAGGTTCTTCAAAAGCTGTTTGCTTGGCATGAAATTTGAACAAAGCTGTACAAACTTCCGTGGCTTGAATTAGGCTATGGTGGAGTCAATTGTGTTGGTGGACAGCAAAAACAATGTTAAACTTCCAAGTTTGGCCTAGCTCTCGGTGGCTTAAAAACTTCTTGATTAAAAACATCATGGGCGTGGTCTTGGTGTTCAACCCATGGCCAGATTTGAGGTCAAGAAGGAATTTCCTTCATGTAAGAATGGCAGGGACTGGTAGGTGTTTCCTGTAATGTGGACATGGTCTGTTAACTAGGAGTATTTTAAAATTGAACCTAATTATGTTCCTGCAACAGCAGAGTGTTGAAGACATCAAGGATCATCTTTAGTATCTCCCAATTTTTTCCTCTGGCATTTTTTAGCTATGGCTGTAGCTGCTCACTAGTGACATTTAAGTTTGTTGTGGACTGAAGGGCATTGGGGCAGGAGTACTTTATGATCTGTGGTTAAACAGCTTTTCTGGAGACTTGTCTCTTGCAGAAGACAGAACTCGTTCATGAAAATGGTCTTTCCTTGTGTTGGAGTGTTGCTGGAGCAAAGGAAAACGGGGTCAGTGGTGAAAACATTACATTCGAAGGCGGGGGGGGAAGTAGAAACAGAAAAGCATTTTTCAGAAGGCACACCAAAAGCAGAGACCCAGCTGGAAAAAGGAAGCTGATAATCAAGGCTTCCCACATGCCCAGGACCATAGTGGTATCAGGGAAGGAGACTTCTGAAGTGGTCCGCTCAAAATTAATTTTTGTTTACTCCTTTGTATCTAATATACTGGAGCAACATTAGTTTAGAAGGAAGTTTGATGATGGTTAGTAGAAATACAGTTAAATGTGGATCTTGAAGGAACAAGAAGAGTTGAGACTTCTATTAAACAGAACACATTTCAAGCCCTACACTTCTGTATTAGCTCTCCTTTTACTGCAGTAGACCAGCAGAAACGGTTAATTTCAAAGCCAGCATCAGTGCATGGATGCCTCTGTGGCTGCAAGTGTGTGGTTCCTTTCACTGTGCTGTGTAATGCTTGGTGTGCACCTTTTGACTCTGGAATTGATGATATATATGTAGGTCTGTGCTGATCTGTTTTTGAGGAGTATTTACGTTGTCGCATTACAGATCTTTCCGGTGATGGATCACAGTAAACTCTTCATTAAACTAGGACTGTGTTGATTTACTTGTGTACGTGATGTGAAGAAAGTAGCACTGAGTTTGGCCCTCCTGCTTCCAAGGAGAGCTTATCTGTCCTCTGAGCTAGTGCATTTTCTAAGTGCAGACCTAACTGAAAAAATGAGCTGTCATTTGTAATCAGCAAGTATATTCAGTCCTCTTCATGTAACCTGATTGCAACTTTTTTGTTATTGCACTCGTCTGTTAATCACGATGTGGCAATGGGCAGTACGTGTGAATAGTATAATAATGGTTGCATGGATACAGGAAATTCTGCTCATCTCCCTTTTATAGACTGCTCCAACTTAGAGCAGGTATTGTGTGGTCTAAAGTAGCTTTCTGAGACTGACATATTCTGTCAATCACTTTCCTCTTTCTGACATTGTTTTTACACTTTTGATAGCAAACTTGAATAGAAAAATACTTTGAATATTTGATTTTGCTAGTGATTTTCAAGTGTTTCATCTGCTCTGTGATTTTATTCCTTGCGCAGAATACTATAATGATGTGTTTCCATCTTGCAGTATTTTAAGATGAAAAATTTACTGAATTTATCAGCAGACAGCAGTTGTGCATGGCAGGTGTCCTGCTTTAACTTGGTGCTTGACATATTCCTTGTGGCAGCTGCGTGAAGAGAAAATTGCCATTTGGGGTGGAGTTTTTGCATTAATTTTTGAAATTTGCCTGAGTTTCCCCTTCAAGAATTCTGCAGTCCCTGACCTACCTTTTGGTGGCCTGGCTTTCCTGTAGCAGTACCCCCTCACCAAGAGGCCGCATACATGCACAAGTAGCAGGTGACACACACAGAATACTTGTCATGTCTTGCTAATGAAGCAGCAGTACCCCCTTTTCTATCTCACAGCTAATGTGTTTCTTCTTCTCATTTAATTTGTCATCGTCATAAGAAGTACATGCTTATCTACTGAATACCCTTCAGCTGCATCTATGCTAGGAAAACATTTAAGACTCGTAACTGCAGGTGTGGTAATGGGACTGAATGTTGAGAACAGTCATTTTCACTGTGGCGTAGAATAAGGAGGCCAATATCTAGGGGGTTGTTAAATACTCTCTGTTTGCTAAATTGCAGTGAAATTCCTCATAGAAATAGTTTTATTCAGGGCCTACATCTCAGAGCAAGCCCTTTGTCCCATTCTGAATTTAGAATCTACCATGTGTAGGAAATGGATCAGTACTAGATATTTTGAACAGTAGTAAGAGTGGCTTCATACGAAATTTAACTTCCTGAATAAACAACAGATTTTAGCCAGATCCCAAGAGGTACACCAAGATAATATTCTTCACTTGGCGTAGTGGACAGCTCCAGTGATCCAACTTGTTAAAATTATTGCAACAAAACAGGAAAAAGACTAGAAACCTTGTGGGAGTGAAATTCCAATTGTGAAACAACTAGTGTTACTTTTTGCACATTGTACACATTTTGGATTGTTAACAGTTATTCCAAACTATCTACACCTCAGAGGGTGTAATTTAGACACCATGCTTTCTGTCTTATGTAGTATTCCCCTCCCAAAGGATGCTACCCAATATGTAGCTAGGCACACAGTAAGAAATCCTGTTTACCATCTTGAAATCTGAAATTTGCTGAAATTTTAGAACACCTGGCATATAGGTGACTGTTTTATCCGTAATCATCATAGCATAATTTTAACTTTATAATGATCTACAAAATCTTTGACCTAACCCCAAGAACTGGCATTTCTTTTTTGGGATTTCTTTTTTTTTTTTTTTTGGTCACATGAAACAGATTAATTTAAAGAGCAAAAAATAATGCTCTTTTTGATTATTCCATCTACAAAACATTGTACAATAAATCTTAATGTAAATTATTGGATAAATTAATCTTTTTTATCAAAACTGGAAAATTTACATCCTCCTGTCTTTTTTGACATTGTATTCCTCAGCAGTTGGTACTTGATATATTGTAGCTAACCTTTTTAGACAGTTGTCTTCCAGAGAAAGGAAAGATATTAACCTCATGGTGTCTGACAAGGCCATCGTCTTTATGACTAAAATAATGTGTTTGAGTGGTTTGTCAAATGTTCCTCTGTATGAAAACCTCATAGTTCAGAAGAACCTTTCTTGCTTGTGATACTCAACTACCTCAAGAAAGGGTTTTATTGGAACTGGTATCACTGGTTTTTGTGCCTGCTTGACCACCATCTGCCTCAAGACAGAATTTCAGACATTGGAAAGCTTATGGTTAAAAAGTGTTCATTATTAATGTCATACAGTAAGCAAAGAGTATTCTTCAGATTCCCTGGCCACATCTGTCTCATTTAATTAATAATATTTGTTTGTTTTCTATTTTCAAACTAGATTTTGTGAAGATTTTGGAGATTTCTCAGTAATACAAAAACTTGCAAAGTAAACCTAGAAAGCAACATTTTGGCAATGCCATTTTCCCTTCCTCTAAATCCAGTAAGTTTTTTATTTTCCTAGAGAAAGGGAAAATGCATAAGGAGTGCTCTCTCTCCTTAGATATGTACCATGATTTAATTTGTTCACAGTGCCACTAATTAAGTTTGGTATCAGTGAAAGGAATAGTGCATGCTGTTATAATTGCTCTGCTAATATCTTCAGTTTTAGAATTTTTTTGAGCCATATGCCAAGTTTCTCTGCAAACATCACTATAATTCTGGTAATACAATTTTTATATAGGACATTTAATAAGGCTTTAACCTTATTAATATTAATTATACCTGTTACTGATTTTTCTGTCATCACAGGTGAGAAGAGGCAGACATCAGAGATAATTCTTGATACACTTTTACAACAAATAATTGAACATTTCAGGATTTCAGTGAATATTTATCCCATCCCTGAATCATACCATTGTAGCCTTATCTGATTTGAGTTCAACTAAAAGCCACAGATGAGTTCATCATACAACCCCTACTGTTCATTCCAGAAGAAAATAGTTATTTCTAAAATCTTTTACTGTTTAGCAACAGAAATTGTTTTCCAAGTTCAAGCAAGAATCATAAGGTAGAGAATATGGCATTCAGTCTTTCCTATACTTTGAATTGCCCAGTTTTGCTGTTCTGCTGACAACTTTCTTAATATTTTAATAATTCAAAATGTGATTAATTAAATGCCTGCATACAGTGTCATAACATGATGAACTGAAGATTTCCAAGACATTTATAAATATCCTATTGTTTTAATGGACTGTTCAGGTATTTCAGTTTCAAGGAATCGTGTAACAGTTTCTCTTTGCATTATAAGAAGACCAAAATATAAGAGGAAAGCTCTATATCTATATGTGGATTCATGCATATATATGTGTGTGTGTGTGTGTGTGTGTGTGTGTGTGTGTGTGTGTGTGTGTGAGACTGCTTGTAGTCATGTAATGACAGTAATATCTATTTTTATTGTCATTATAAAATTTTTCCCCTGAACTAATGCATCTAATGAATGTATTTTCCTTTGATGTTACTAGTATATTTGAACAATAAGAGACTGTTGTAAGGAAAATTCCAGGGAAAATACTGGGAAGATTTGGTTTCTTGTAAACCATGGATGGCTAGAGTACTCAAAATGGCAAACCACTAATGCAGAAAAAAAAGGCAAAATGAATGGTACTTAAATACTTAACTGCTGCATTTAAGAGCATTCATATTGAAGATTAATGTTTTAATATGCTATACCAAAAATGAGTACAATTTGAAATATCTCACATAAAAGAATATATGAGGTGACAATGCAGTGTAATAGGATCATATGAAATAACTTCTATATGAATAACATCGCACTGAAGTTTGCCCAAATAAAGAAGACCAAATGAAGAAACAGCTAAGATTCCAAAGCATAAATTGTGCTATTTATGTTCGTTAAGTATAGTTTGAAATCCTGTCTTAGGGACATCTTACCTAACTATATATCTAATGCTGCTCAGTAAATGAGGAGAGTATTGATTGGCATATGCTGCTTAAATCGATCACCTTGACAGCCAGAATTACAGTAATCTGTCAGTATTAATGACTGTCTTTCAAGCCTTGATACCTCTTCTTCACTTGTCTCGTCTTGCCTCACTTCTGTTTGAAGTGCATTTTCTTGCAACCTCTGGTTTTGTCAGGGTAGGTACTTTTGTAGTGTTTTTTGTCCCCTGAGTCCAATTTATTGGCTTGATCATGCAATTAGAGTTAAAATGCAACACCAGGGAGCAAAAGTAGGCAGTGTTCTGAGTAACAATTGGACCTCAGGGGTAGTGCAAGCCTGTTCTCAGCCATCATTTATTAGTTACCTGTTGAAAGAATGGGATTGTTTTGCAATGAATAATTCCAAAGCATCACTTTAAATGCCTTTAATTTTAGCCACTAGAGACAACTGATTGAACCAACATTTGTGATAGGTTTTTAAACTCTTGCCATAGTGTTTGTCATGTAGACACTTCAAATAACTGCTGGAGAAATACTTGCCGATGTGTATACCAGGCTGCTGGTTTTACTGCATTTTCATACACATCATTTCAATCAGTTTTCATGCATTTTTAATATGAGGAGTAAATAGAAGTGTGAAGCTTGAAAGCTGTGTTGTAATGTATATTTTTATGTACATAGATTTTTGCAAAACGCATACATACATACATTTCTTTAGAAGCAGTTCTGGATTTGTGCATGTTCGGGTAAAACACATTTTCGTCAGTAATTGCCCTGCTTGTAATCCCGCAGAACCTGCCTGCTCTACCCCAGGTAGCTCTTCTGTCTCTGCCTCTTCTTATGGGCTGTCTGCAGAGATGAACTAGGATGCTGGGAGCACCTGTTAAAGAGATCTAGTGTAAGCACAGGAGTTTAAGGGTAATAACATTGTTGTCATCACAAGATCTCTGTAACTTGTTTTTGATTAGTAGTACAGTTTTGTTCATTAGTCACTCTTCCCTGATGAAATGCATGAGACTGTCTTGAAAGTGGTAAAAAAGCAAAACAGCAAATGAAACAAAATTGATTAGTAATACAGTTTTCTACTAATAATTGCACTTACAAAGAGCTGAGTGTTCAGCTGATGTTGTAATCGGTTACAGAGAAGACTCAGATCTTTTTGTACTGACAAGAAAATTATATTCTAAATTCTTTTACTTCGGCATTCTTTCATAATTGAATTCACCCATCTGAAAGGGGAGGGGGGGTGGTACTGGTTCTCCAGATTTCTGTACAAGATATGGGTAGGCTTATGCCAATGGCATTCTGTTTTAGAATAAAAGGATGTCAGTGGGGTATCCTGAAAAGCAGTGAAGTGCTTTATCAGCCTTCTAGAACTTCTGAATTTGGATCTGTCAGTACAGATCGCTTGAGGGAGGGGAGTTCTTTGTTACTGCATCCTTTTAAGGTAGGAAATTCTGGTATGTCGTAAGCTGGAAGTCAGGAGAACAGTCACTCTTTCATTATAAAATGTGTTTTAAATGTGTATAGATTCCTCTTCTAATCAAAAATGTGCAGGGAGAAGGGTAGGAGTTCTGAAACTGCAATGAAAAAGATAAACTAGTTCAATCTTACACAGAGTTGATTGCCTTGTATATAACACAAAATGACAGGTTTTTTGTAAATACCTACTTAACCTTATTAATTAATTAAACATTTTGAGTAACAAAAGCCGTTTGTTAAGATGTTAAGACTCTTGCCCCCTTAAGGTGTTAAAATTCATACAGATTTCTTTGATAGCTCTCAGAAGTCTGTGAATAAAAAGCAGGGAAGATTAAACATTTTTTCCTGACATTTCTGAGATTTAAAGAAAGAAGTGCTTTTAAACTATTTAAGCCCTACTTTTATGTTGCAAAAGACAGCATTGTTTATTGATTTAATCCTTTTCTAGTCATAAATTCACCCCTAATAACGGATAAGTGACTTGCAAATAATTTGAAAGATTTATATGTTAAAACACTAAAAACTGTGTAGATATAAAGAATAATTGCATACCTGTTGTGTATGGTTGATTCTGTTATTTAAAACAGTGGTGGATGTGAGAGAGAATTTGTAACAAGTAGAACTGACAAGCAGTAATGTCTGTGAGACAGAATGATGTTTCCGGGTGAGCTGAATGAGATATTGGCAAACGGTTTCTGTGTTATTCTGCATATGGCAGTCAGGACAGTTGGGGCATGCTTTCCATTGCCAACAGAGGGATTAGAAGATGATAGGTACCTGAAAAAATAAATGAGGAGATTAATAGAAACTAGCACATCGGTTGTCTTTTTTCTCCTACAGGTCTGTCTTTCAGTTACTGAAAAAAGGGGTTGTATATAATACCTGTCAGTATGCGGAAATAATCTAGGTAGAGATGGAATATACATCATGTAACGATATTTCCTAATTAAACAGGCCAAAATGATAACAAAAAAGGTTGTGTGTATATGATTTATTCTGTATGTGCCACACACTTAATAGAAAAACAGAATAAACTAACATAAAGCAAGGATTAAAAGTTGTTAGTATTACAGTAATTGGAATTACCATATGGTAGTCCGAAGGGCATGAGTCCTAATCATAGCCTGGCCAATCAAATTAATCTCAATATACTTTCTAGGCATTGAGAAAATAGTTTAATTGCTGATTAACTACACCTGAATAGGTCTGTGGGTCATAAATGTATCTATCTCCTTCTGAATGCTTCTCCTCCCAAACAGAGAAGAATGCAGGTTATTAGAGAATCTTTTAATTTCTGCTTGCCAAACATAGTTACTGTCCATCTGTTCTTGCCAGTTGTAGAAAAAGGTCAGTTTTCAGCAAAGCCATGCATTTCACAGAAGGTATGTGAAGTGAAATTTCACAGGGGACATGATGGATCCTGATTCTTAGTGATAAACCTTTGGGGCCAGCAGGGTTGGCATATGGTTCAGCATGATATGAAGGCTTGGGTTCCCTGGCTTCACTTCTTTGGCGTGGAACTGATAAAACCTGGCTCTTAAGTATTGTTTCACTGGACACCAATCATGGGCAGCAGGAACTGCCCATTTAACTCTCTGTGGGAAGGAAGCCCAGGCTGTGTTCACAATAGTACCATTGTAGTGCAGCAAACTGCTCTCAACAGCTTGACAGCACTAGGGAGGAGGGCGAAGGGGCTGCTTTGCTAATTGCTCTTCAAAATAAAGAAAGAGGGAAGTAACTGAAAATTAATATTTGTTTTCTTTGTTGAAATAGAAGAAGCCTGTCTTAAATTTTAAAATTCGTTTGTAAAATTGACTTTGCTGCCCTGCAAAGAGACTTACAAGTAGATTATCTGGTACTGGTACTGCAGCAACCCAGCATAAAGAGAAAACATTCTCTTCAACTATAAAAGAAAAAAAGGTGGTTGTGAAGTCTATTAAAGTACAGATTGGAATTAATGACAAAATTTCTCATGTGGGAAGTTTTCTTTGTTACTGTGTAGTGTGGGATTGCATATTAGTAAATGTCTACGTGCAGTCTTTACTGGACAATATTTAATATTAATATAATTTTTACTTGTGTAATTTTACAGTTTGTAGTGATGTCTTCATGAAAGGCATTTTCTTCACTATTTCTCTCATCAATTAATATGTCTATATATGCAGAGAAAGTATTTAAGATAGAGATTTAAACATTTGAATGCATGAAAACATTGGGCTTAAGCATTTATGCTAATACCAGAGAGCAAAAAGCCAGTTTTGCTTCCGTATTTTTATGCTCATCAACCTTAATTACTTGAGTGTAAATTGATGTAATGCTGAGTGTCAGGGTGTGGATATATCCTGTTCCCAAAATCTGCTGTTAGTATGTGGGGCTGCAGTTCCCCCTGGCCTGTGCTGTTCTGCGTTCTTTGTGTGCTGAAGTGGTGACTGCAACATCTTAGCATCACTCATTGGCATGTCTGGTGCAACATCCCTAAAAACCTTGAGTCCCTCGGCCCATCGGCCCTGTGCGTCCCCTGCAACGCCACTGCCGCCAGGTGAGCAGCTGCCTGCGAGCCCTTCTGTCGGCCGGCACCAGCGTCGCTCCAAAGAATCCTGGAGCCGTGGCAGCTGTAATGGGCTTGAAAACAGTTAGCACAACATACCTGATAGCTTTATCGTTTCCCGTCTTGGATTCATTAGTAAGACAAATCCTCCCTGGAAGTCAGAGTAGGAATTCTGCCTGCATAAGGTCTTCAGCACAGTTTCCTTCACTGTTTATTTTCACCTCTGTAGCCTGTTACTAAAACATGGACGAGTAGGGTATTTGCAAATACTGTCATTAGTCTTCTAACCGTACAGCCAGTACATTTAATGAGTAAGTGTTGAGGTATTTGTCCTTCCGATACTGCTAGCCATTTGATCTTACTGGCTTTGTAATTTCATGCTAAAATGCAGTTTTGGGTTTGTAAAACCAACAATACACGATAAATGGTATCGAAACTACGGCTTTATACTATATGTTTGTGTTAATATGCTCCTGCTGTATTTCAAACAGATAATTCATTGAATGCCCATTCTTCCTCTTACTACAGAGTAGATTATATTTAAGTCAAGATTAATGGATAGATTCTGATGTTAAAACCCAGTCTCTGAGCCTGTTGTTCCCTAGAGGCATATAGTGCATTAGTTTAAGCCAATATGTTGCTTATCGTAGATACTATGACACTGTCTTAAATGACAGTTTACTGTACTTTGTTACTGCTTACTCTGGTAATAAAATCACTATATCGTGTTCTTGATAATTACAATATTAAATAGAAGCTTAATTTGATTACTGCACATTTAGATACAGATAGTTCTTAAGTAATTGTCCACTGTGAAATTTCTGATACTAATTTTTTCTCTCATGAGGTGTGTTCTGTCAGTGTCTAAGCTTAATACTTAGTTCAGTCACCTGAATGGAAGAAGTGCTGAAAAGAGATCTCCAATGGGACTTTTTGGTTCAAAGGAATATCTTTTATTCTATAGTTTTTCACTAAAGCCTTGTTTTTAAAATCCTCTCATAAGTTGCTTTCATTTCCCAAAGTCCCTAAAATAAATAACTTCTGGGCTCTACAGAGTTGAAGAAATCAATAAATATTATTAATTCAGATTTTTTCACCTTAACTGTGAAATTGCTAAAAGTCTGAGCATCAGTTTTGTCAGTTTTGCTGCCTAAGCAGATGATCAGAATTAGAATTCGTTCAAGTCAGTAAGTATAGTCTCATTATATTTTTATATCATTATCTTAAAAAGATAACTTTTTTAAACAGCTGGCTTTTGCGTGGTTTAATTCTGGAGACTATTTATACTAAAATAAAAATTTATGTTAAGTCCATTATGCTTGCACTTTGATTCTAGATATCTTTATAAGTGCCTTTTGTAAAGGAGCTTGGTGCAGAGTGGTTACATTTTTCATTTCATAATTGAGTGTTTTAAGTGGTTAAGCATAGTCCAAATTTCATCCAATTCCAGCTTGTGTTAATGGTGCTACACTCACACTGCCTTAGCACCTGTTATGGATTTTGAGTCATCTGGCAGCCCGTGGGACTTAGATAAAGAAGTACCAGGTGTCCTGCCTGTCTCTTAATTGAGACGCAATGTAAACAATATAGACTTGGCAATATGGTTATAGGAGTGGATTAAAGCCCAGCTTTGTCTGTGCTGATGAATCACAGCTTTTTTTTCCTAGATGATGTTATAAACCACTGAAGAATTCAGTTAGCTGTGAGATCTGATAGAACAACATAAAAATAAACAATACATCAAGGATTTTCCTAGAAGGATGGTACTGCAGAATGTTAAATGTATTGGGTTTTCCAATGAAAATGTAAGCATCAGTTTCAATTTCTTGCAGTAATTTAGCAATTTTGAAAGTGGTCACACTGCAAAAATGAAAATTCTTATATGACTTCAGATAAAGTCAATGCCTTTCAATACATAGTATTTTAGTAAACTAGGCAGAAAGCAATAGCATTGACTTGGAAACAGTCAGTTGCTGCAACTTGATCTAGCCTATGCTTACCTTGCAGGACTTTTATACAATTTAACAATATGGTAGATATACTGGAAGTAATCTTCTTTAGCTGTAAGATTAGTACTTTAAAAGAAAAACGCCTCTAAATGGCAAAAGTATATGTTGTTATATTTTGCCCGATAACTTTTAATTTATAAGAGATTTATTGAACTTTTTAGTTGTGTAAAAAATGAAAAGTAATTTTCTTTGTATTAAAGAGTGATGCAACTATATGGATTGGAAACAATTTGCAAGATCTGGGATGATGGGATTAGTTTGCATGGATTTATCTATTATACAGTCCCTTATTTTCTTCTTGAAGAAATATACCTCAGAAATTGCCTCAGAAATCCTTTTTGCATGTGTTTAGAAGGTTTTTATTAAAGATGTTAGATACTGCATTTTATGTTTGCTTAAATTCTACAGTCTTAGTCTGTTACTTATTTTTCATATTTTCATTTTTTTGAGATATCTACATTAATTAGTAGATTGTCATCTATACATCACTTCTTTAAATTAGTGATTTTGGATAATTAACACTGATCCCTTCTGCAGTTTTAAAATATTTTCATTAAATGCAACATAAAGGTTTACTTTTAAAATATAACTGATTCTTCTGAGTTTTATATTTCATTTTTAGGAGTAAGAAAATATATTGTTGTATTTTATTGCAGAAGTGCTGTCACTGGTATTGAAAATACAGTTTCAGTAGAGAAAAAAAAATCTCCTTAGAAGACTATAAAATTACAAATTCTTTCACCTGTTTAATAATGTCAAACGTAGTAGGGGGTTTTTTTCTTCTCTTTCAACTAAATAACTTGCTTCAGATATGAGGAGAATGAACTGAATTCTACTTTATGAATCATCAGTGTTGTGGCTAAGTTCCAATTGCATATGCAGAAGCTGCTTTCATTTACAGCAGAGCTGTGTAAACAGATGCACAGAGCAAAATATTTATATGCCATTTTCAATATTGGCACTATTTAGGAAACAGAAAAGAACCCAGGCTGACTTTGAGATATCAAGTTGACTTGAGTAAACAGAAGTTGCAGTTGGGAAAAAAAACCTCTTTATTTGTATACTGTGCAAACTAGATGTGGAAATCACTGAAATGCAATAAATAGGGAACACCATGATGCCACTTCTACAGAGTCACTTTTCAGAATAGAAGAGAACTTTAACTATTCCTCTCAGTGTGGCCGGTTGATACTGATCACCCACCTACGTACAAAACGCAGCTAGTTGCAGGGCTTCCAACACTGGATCAATAGCAGCCTGACTTACATCTTTAATTCTGAGAGTCAACAAAGAGCACAAATTGCTGTGACTCAGTATGAGTTCAGCTGGTTTGACAACCACTGCACAATCTCTTCTTTCAGAGTGAGATTTCCCAGAAAAAAACCTCCATTTCTGTGATGCGTGGGTTCTGTCTCTTTCCTCAGAAGTCAAATTCTGCTATGGCCAACTTCCTTTCAGCTTCTGTAAAACCTTGGTTCTAACCGGTACTTGTTACTTTTTACTGGAGGCAGTCTTCCTTTCACATTTTGATGTCAGGAATTGTAATTTACTAGGAAAAATCTGCCCAATAAAATCAATGTTTTCATAATTTTAAGTACCTCAAAGTGTAGCAGTTAATCCTGTGGAGTTTGCACACCTCTTCAGGCCAGGGAGGAGGAAACTTAAAATCTTCTACAGGCATATGCCATTCACTGTGCCTCCCTGTTTCTTTGTTTCCTTTGGTCTTTACTATGCTGGGAATGTTCTTGCATGACAATACTACAGATTTGGGTTTTTTCTAGAAAAGATGTGCTTCTAAATTTGCTGAAGGGACAAGTGCAGTAAACAAGAGAATGCCATCTTAAAAATACTGTTAATCTTTTTTATGTAAATAGCTTATACATGCAATTAAAAAACCTCTTGCAGGTATCCATTGATCTTAGAAGCAAGTATCTCTGGGTGGAGGATTTTCATTTTCCACTTAAGGATGGAGCAGTGCTTTGGTTTCTGCTTGTCTAAATAATTTTCCAAATGCCTGGCTGATGCAGTCATACTCTCCACAATCATATCAATATATATTGACTTCTTAGATGATTTTGCTAACAGTTGGAACTGCCAGGGATGCAGCTGTACATGTATTTATGACAGCAGTTTGTAATTTAACCTGAAAAAGTCCATCTTGCTATTTTAAAATGCATTCTCTGGCTTTTTTCTAAGAGGTATTTCTAGGCAATCATAAAACCCTCTTTTTTTTCCTAGTGCTAGTATCAATGAATCTCAAGTACTATGTACCATTAGTACTGTGATCACATACTCCAATTAACAGTTACATTGTAATATAATACAAAGATGTGCACATATACATGTAAATACATTAGCATCAGGAAGGAAGATTTATGAATATAACTTTCCTGGAAGTGTCTTGTTTCAATTTCTGTTCAGGTTTTTCTGAACGAGAAACACAGTGATGGAAAAAAACTGGGGGAAGAGCCCACATTTTTACTCCTTTTCACAAAAGGTATCCTTTTGTTATAATTTTTATTTTTTACTTATCTTAAAAAAGAAAAAAAAGTTGTGTTTTCAGTCTGCTGGACTTGAGCAGCCCATCGGTAACGGCGTCGAGATGCCTGCAGCATTGTTGAGCTTACAACTTGCAACTTCATAGTTCAGGGGTATTTCCTGATCTACAGTTGTCTTGATGCAATTTCAATCATCTAGAAATCATCTTGAAGTCATTTACTAAAATGGAAGCTGTGCCATAACATTTTATTATGGTGTCTGAAATGATAAATAATTCCTTTTGGCTTTTGGAAAAATACAGGGTTTCTACCACTGGTGACTTCAGATACTTCACAAGTGCATTCCTTTCAAATTCCATTGAACAAATAAAATATCTGTCTTCTAAACTGATTTTTCAGACATTGCAAATATTTCTGTCACTGTTTTAAGTGTATTAATGAACAGTGCATCTCTTCAGCACTTTTTAAACTTTTCTGTCACTGAGTAGGTTCCCCAGCATAATCCTTCCCTCCAGAAGCTGCTTAGGAAATATGTCTTGATAAAACATTTTCTATGTCTTTTTTGTCTTCAAAGTCTCTTCATCTGACCCAAGTTCCTCCTGTCTGGCTTTATAGGTGCCTGAGTCTAAAACAAAGATGATGAGAATCTCCGCACAGCAAATGCCTTGTCTTGGGTGCCTCTGAAATTCACAGGTATCTAAAGCTTTCCCTGCCACCCTTCCCTGGAGAATCCCTGCCCACTTCTGCACACACTGGAGCTGCTTGAGTCCTTCCTATATCCTGAAGAGCCAAATGCCCTTCTCTATCCATTGAGTAGGCAGGTATTTCTTTGCTCATCTGACCTGCAGGTCAGCAATGCTAGGAGTGTTGAAGGTATGGATGAGAGCCCACACAAACACAAGAGGAGGTAACTCCCAGGTCTTATCAGTCAGCCAGAAAATGAGAGAGCGGTTTCCAATTTTGAGGCCACATCTCCTGCCTCTTAAAAAATTGTTTTAACCGTTGGGACTGAGGACATTCTGTAATCAGGCACACTCCGTTCACTGCTGAAATTGCTCTTTGTTTCATAAAATAAAGTCTCCTCTGAATCACAGGCAAAGTATATGCTCATCTGTGTAGCCTCATGGTTAGGGAACTTTCCTGAGAGAGGAGACTCCCCAGATTCCAGTTCCTGCTCTGAAAGCATTTGTTATCAGATGGTCTTTGGAGCAGGCACTAGGATTTCTTCTCCAGCCCTTTTGTAAATGTACCATGTAGATGCTCTGGTCATAGGTAGATTACCGAATTGTCGAGTGCCACATCCTTAATTAAAGTCTTGGAAATTTTACTGCATGTTGAAGCTGGGTTTTTTCTTCATTTTTTTTCAGCCTCAGGTGAATGACATTTTAGGATTGGTATTCCCTGGGTGACTGTAACATAATAATCATGCATCCACTCTTCTTTAACAGCAAAATAATAGATAGGTGTATTGTAATGCATTTTACTCAGTTCTGAAACTGAGAGGTGTGAATAAGAAGAATGGAAAGAAAACATGTGGTCAGAATGACATGATAAATCTGTGGAAATTACTATGAGGAGATGAATTCAACAGAAGGACTTGAAAGGTGGACACAGTAGAAGAGGCTGAAGAGTGGGAAGTACAGGGTTTTGTGGAGATTACATGGTTAAAATTACAGGAAAGGAAAAACAAAGACTAAGTAAGTAGAGATGTGGGAAAATGTAGCAAACAGATTTCCTCACCAAATCGAAGGATGACAAAGCCATGGATGAATAAAAAGATGGGCAATGTGAAGGAATTGTTTTGGATATAAAGGAAAAAGATGAAGGTAATGGGTGATGCTGCAAGGAGGAAAGCTGTTTTGTTTGTATTATTGTGGCACATCTATATACTTAGCATAGACTCCCGTCATCTTATGCTGAGATGCTGTACAGCACAAGGCAGTTGTTGTTTGTCCCCCAGAAGTAAAAAAGTGTAAAACTGAAGACAGCAAATGCAGACAGAAAATTCAGAGAAATGTGAAACCATAGTAGACAGCGTGAATAGTTGTGTGACCTACACAGCAAAGGACTTAATTCTTCCAAGGTGTTTTCCTTGTTTCTTTTTCAATAAACATCATAGCAAAGGGCAGAGTTTGAGGTGGGATTGTTTTGTGGGTGCTTACACAGACCCGGTGCTAGGCATAAGAAGGCAGATGGAAAAAGGTACGAAAGTGCATGCCCAAAAATGTCAAGGTGAGTGAGAGTGACTGTGTTAACTGACTGGAGGCAAGCGTAGTTTTGATACAATTGATCAAATAGGTATGGACTATAACATTAAAATAAGTAGCCTGCATTTGTGCTAGGGAATGTGACATCTGAAGAAAATGCCTCATCTAAGCAATATGTTCAGAAATTGGGCTTTGCAATGCTCTAAGTAGATACAAAGAGGAATAAAAATTAATTTGTTGAGGCCAGAGAAAAGGTTATGGCAGTAACTGAGGGGTGAAGCAAAAGCCCAGATCATTTGTTCATGTAGATGGCTAGAAAAAGTTTTAACTTAGATTATACTAAAGGATCTGCCAGATGTAGATGTATTCTGCCATAGGGATCCTAAACAGAGCTTGAGTTTAAAAAGTGACACTATCAGCAGTAATGCAGAAGTATCAGGTGAAGACATGAGTTGTTGTTTTTCAGACAGATTAAGCATAAGTAGGTGTTTTTACAGCGAGGATTTCAGTGCTTTTTCCCAAAAGCAGATCAACAGGTCTAAAAACATTGCATGTTTACAGTAATCATGGAAAGTACAGTATTTTCAGTATTAATAGGAATAATTGCAGATTTAGAGAATCAGTAAAATGGACTGTAATGCAAATGAAATGTTAGAGTGACTACAACCTGAGTAACCTATAAAGGTATGATTTCTGATTTTTTTCTTGTATTGATTGTATTTTTCAGAACAATACCTTCTGAAAATATACATTGAAGTCATTAGACTTTTTTGTCATATTTTTTTTGCAGATCATGTATCTGCCAGGTTTTTAGCTGACAGGGTTGGGTGAGTGCCTGTATAATTAATGTATATCTTACTTTTTTGTGTATCTTACTTTTGTAACATATGTTCCAATGAGCACCTTCTTCAGAAGCAGAAAGCTCACACCACTGTTAAGTGTTTCGTCATTCCCTGTGCCAGAGTCTCTCTCCATCGGTTTGTCCATGCCTCCTTCCCATTCCATCTTAAATGCTGATGCCAGTGGCTGCATCCACTCAGAATACAGCTTGCATTGCCCTATTATTACTGGCCATTGAGTTTGTATGTGCCACTCAATTTGTAGGTGCTAACAACTCTTCCCTAAAGAGCAGCATTTTAAAGAAAGAAATGTCTAGCCTACTAGAAGTAACATAGAAATTAACTACCATGAATTTACGGTCACTCTTGCAGATAGTTGCATTCAAATACAGCATAGAACTAGATTATCTCAACCATAACAGCATACAAATTTGGAGTTTTAAAATACTAGAATGTTCTCCGAGTATACGTGATTAGAAGACAAAAGTATCCCAAACTTAGCTACTCAGTTTCTAATACAGAAGATGAATTCTTCTAAGGAGAGCGTGTCATTTCTTAGTGCAGAATACTGCAAGCTTGGGACTTGGTGTTCACATCAGATTTTTGTTTTGTTTTTAAGCAGGGTTCTGTTTTTAACAAGCTGCAGATGGCTTTGTGGATTGTTAGGACAAGCAACTACCTGGCTAGCTGAATTACTTTTCCCTGGATGTACCAAGTGTGCATTTGAGTTTGACTTCTAGAACTGATATAAGCATGTCCTCTCCACTGTGTAATGAAAACATTATTATCCTCCTCAGCCAGCATCTGTGTCAAGAATTCTTTATTTGATGAGGAGATAGGTACCTGGACTGGAGAATGGGAATGTCCTTGTCACGTTCAAAACAGTAACTTTCCTTCATTTTTGCCTTATTTGTGTATAAGCTTTGGATATAATAGGATAAACTAAAAGGTTTCCTTTAGAGACCTCTGAAAGTAGAGCATTTTAAAAGCAGGTAGGTGTCTCCACCCTAATTTTTCATGAAACATTTTACCCATTCAAGCAGACTTTTAAAAACAGCTTGTTTTGATAGCAGCCTGTTCTCCTGTGGGCCTTCAGCCTTTGCTTCCTGGCAGCACCTTTGGTGCGAAAAGAGAGTGATCAATTGGGAGACTATCAGTGCCAGCATGCATAGAGTGATAAGTTAACACACCACTGGGAATTTCTAGGGCCCACCAAGATACTTCACTTCTAATGTGCTAACAAGCTCATTTTTCTACCTCTTGCCTCTTCAGTTATTTTTTTTTCTCAGAAGAGCTTAGAAGTTGAGTGCATCAGACATAATGAAAAGCTCTGTAGGAGGGAGAAGCAATAACCCCATTTTTCCCTTTTCAGCCAAATAGAAAATTAGTTTCTGGTAATACACAAAGGCCAGTATTTTTTGTGCAAGGGGCACTGCTGTGAATCAAAGGACTCTATTAACTGCAGAAAATTCAGCAGCTGTGAATCTCCCCCAATGAAAAAAGTGCTTTTCAACAAGTTGTGAGATACGTAGTATTATTTAGACTTCAACCATCAGTTTCATCCTCTACCACTTATACATAGCCTCTTAAAAAATGTGCTATATTACTCTCCTCTGTTAAGGCTCAATACTGTGTTTATCGCCCAACCTAAGAACTGTTACAATGGGAGAGTTTTATATTTTCTCTTGTCCCAGTGCTTCTATTATAGCTTCTCCAGACTGAGACTTCTGCTGAGGTTCAGCCTTCTTGGGATCCAGAAAGAATTTGGAACATGGGTTTTGAAGGGAAAATTGTTTCCCTGTTTCACTAGATAACCAGGCTGTGGTCTAAGGAAATGTGATGAAGATCATTCTATTCACTAGAAGTTGTTTTAAGTTAATATATTCTCTATACATTTTTATAGATTTACATATACTGCAAAATCTATTGTAAAAGCTGTACAGAAAGCAACTTCAAAAAGGTTTCATAGGAAAGGTTCTGTAATTATTGAAGTCCAGTTTTATAAACTAAAATGAAGGGTATTGTTTCCCGCTGTAACTTAGAGCTGAGAATTTTAATTGCTTATCATAACTCAGAAGTATTATCATTATTAATTTATTATGTTAGCACTGTTATTGTAATTGCTGATCACTTGTAATGCAGTTTATATGTTTGGATTGCTAAAAAATGTGTGCAGGATTAATTATTATCCCCATTTCACAGGTGGTGAAATTGAGTCAGAAAGGTAGTTTGCTCACTGCCCCTGTTGTCCCCAAAAAGAGCAGCAGACCTGAAATCAGAACCCAGAACCTTCAAGAAATTGATTCTGAGTGCATTCTTCCACAGCATGCTGATTGGTTTGGGGTGATTTTTTTGAAAAATAAGACAGAACCTATGTAAGGAGAAATTTATCTTGCTATTGCCAAATGAAATATGAAAAAAGTGTGCAGAAGCGTGAATGCCAGGAAGATTTCTGATCGTTTCATGGTTCTATAGGATAACTGGAGAAGGTTTCCCTCATTCAATGTACTGAGTCCAGCTGGAGGACTTTGAAAGTTGTGAGAGAAAAGGTTAACTGATTTCTCAGTTCAGGAACTATACGACATGAAGTCAGCATGGTAGTTTTTCTTGATAATTGTATGTTGCTGCCTGCTGCTCTACATTTTGACAGCCATTTCCATAGCTGCTTTCATGAACAGCAGAAATATTCTGTCTTTTTCTCGCTCTCTCCGTGCTAACAGCACAATCAGGCCTGCTGGAACAAGAAGCCTGCAGTGGGTTCTTCAAAAGCAGCAACACTTCAAGATACCGGTCTCTTTGTCAATAATATCAGATAGGGAGGACACAGGGAAAAGGAAGAAGTACGGTATTTTGCTGTCAGTGCCCTGCCGACACCCTGTTAGTCTGTATTTAAGGGTCCTGCGGATTCTTTACAAATGTTCTTGCTTGTTTTAATGGCATAATTGACGAGGTGTTTTTCCCAATACTCAAATTTCGCTATGTATTTATCTTAACTGCTTGTGTGTGTGTATGTGTAGGGATTATGGAAGAAGTTTGTTACGGAAAAGTACAAAATCACTTATTTTGTTAATGTTATTTTTCATGCTATATCTCTATTTTTGTATTTAATTGTGACCAGAGTACAGCCAAATCAGTTACTTAAAAGAGAGTATCTAAGTTGCTGCAGTTTGAAAAAAAAATTCAGAAAGTTTTGCATTGCATATGAAAAAGATAGTTGAACCATAAGGTTTACATTAATTGTGTTTATCTTAGTATTGCTTCAGTGCATCAATTAATATCGTAGTTATGTAAAGAATTAAAAATAAGTGTGTACCATCACTGAAATACATGATACGTATGTAACAAAACCAAGTATTCTGAATTAATACACTGATGTTTAGCAGTTACAGTACATTATATAAATTGCTCCTTAATTCTTGGCTTAACCAGTTATGAGGAGAGAGCACGATACCTGCAGACAATTGTTCAGCATCATCTAGAGCCTACAACTTTTGAGGATTTTGCTGCTCAGGTTTTCTGTCCAGCACCTTACCACCATTTGCCCTCAGAGACAGGTAAGAAGTACAGTAAAGAACTGGGTTTGTACAACCTAATTTGAAATGCAGTATCCTTACTTATATAGACTAAAAATTCAGACACTTGCACATCATTAAGAGTTACCATTAATCTGAAAGTTTATAGGTAAATATTTGAGAACTTGGGCAGATTTGCTTTTAAATCTTTATTTGGTTACCTGACATCATGAGCCAGTGCCTGTCATTAAGATTTGGCTAGCTACTTCAATAGAGCAACCAGACCCTGTATTTTTTACAGTAAATTTTACTGTGTTCCCCTGTATAGAGTCTCCATGGAAATGCTGGTACTCATTCATCCAGGCTGATTCGGATAAATACATTCTTGAATCTAAGTACATCTTCCCTATAAGAAAGTTTTAAGACTTTACATTTTTAGAATGTAAAGTTTTAAATTGGAAATCTGAGAGCCTTGCAGTCATCAATTTTGTTTGCATGTTATTAGCTGCAAACTTGGTTTTAAGGTCATTTTTGCTTTCCAGTGAAATACCTGTTTTATAAGAGGATACTGCATTTTCAGTAACTAATGAGGAAATCTGTAAAAGAAAATGAGTAACTCAAGGCCTTCCTGTTCTTAAATTTCTTGAACTCCTTATGATTATTTCATTATTTTATTTCCCCTCTTTTTAGATCATTAAATATCAGTTCTGTTTATCTGAAGGTAAGACAAAGTGTCCAAAAAACCCCTTTATTCCTCTTACTTTTACTAGAACACTAAGCTTGTAACCAAATTGTATGCAAACTTTCCTTGTTGCCCTTGTTCACACTAAAAAAGAATTTCACACTGATTGAAAAATGACCACTACATCTTAAAGTTTTAGTCTTTTACTAACCTCAGGTCTGCATGAAGCACTAACACTGGTTCTGGGATTAAGGTAACTAATGGTAGAGACAGTTGTTGAATGAGTAACACTTTATTGTGTTGACCTTTGTTTCTCAGCATGAACAAGTAGTACTGGATGGCAGTGGTGTGTTTTGTACCCTGTACTGTCTTTCATTGATGTTGTAAGACATTCTGCAGTGATAACGTAGGAGAGAAGGAGAAGAAGAATGTGTAACACTTGAAATTCTTTGTTCAGAAACCCTTATTTTATGATGAATAAATCAAAAGTCTTCTGTGGAAAAGCTGTAAATCTGAATAAAATATTGTCATAAATTAATTTGGCAAGTTGGTATCTCAAAATTTATTTCTCAATTGCAAAAATACGCAGTAGTAAATTCTAAAATTATAGAAGAGTTCCGATAGGACTACAGAATGAGTGACTGAGATGTTAAAACGTTGAGACTCCTTCACTTCAAAGTACAAACCACAAGTAGAAATTAGGTGCAGTTTCAAAGTATGAGTGGTATTGTCATTGCAGTGCAAATAGTCAAGACCAAAGGGAAACTAAATTAAAAGTAATTTAAAACTAATTAAATCAGTATAAAAAAATAGTAACATAATTTTGTGTATGAAAACATTTGAACAGGGAAAATCTCTAACTAGAAACCTTAAAAAACAATAACAGGGATACCAGTCCTTGCCACATTTCCTACCTAATGCACTCAGTAAGTATTCAACATCAGACACTTTCGTATGGCTCATGCGTATTCTGTATTCTAGTGCACTTGTATCAGCTCTGCCTCTTCACTTTTGGAAATCTTATTCCAGGCTGAATCATTCTGCCCTCTTCCTCTAGTTCATTCTTTCGGGGTGAAGCAAAACTGCTTTTCTGTACCAGTTAGGGGCATCAGAGAATGCTGCTTTACAGTGGCAATTCCTGTATTCCTTTAAAAATTCCTTTAAAAATAAAAATTCCTTAAATTCCTAGTCATACTTGTTTTTCTCTAACATGATGTGGAAGAAAATTATGATTTTTAGAAACTTGATTTTAGACTTAACCTTTCTATCAAATGTAATAATTTTCTGCAGGAATCTCATTAACAGGAGCTTGTGATGTATTTCACATCTGCGTGTATGCATGTCTGTTTACATACCACAAAACGTGATGTCCTGTACTGAGGGCCACATTCTTCTGGATCTTGTGCTGTGCAGTGGAACTGACCAACACATCAGTGTCAGGAGCAGCCAGGAGCTTCCCTGGCCAGACCTGCAGCACAGCGTGACCTAGTGTTGGAGTCAAACGACCTGTCCCCAGACTTGCCTGATTCTGAGCCTTCATTTCAGCCCAGGGATGCTGGAGATGCTCTGGCAGTGCTGCTTGCAGCCTGGGGGCTCACCCCTGTTTGTTATGGGGCAGACTCTGAGGGGTACAAATTCTAAAGTCTGAGGCAGATATAAATTAACACTGCACTCATCCACCAAAAAAGTTACTACAGGGCTTGGGATTAGCCTGGAAACCTCTGGTTTCCAACTGTAGTGACAGCAGAGTGAGGTGGCTACAGATGACCCGGAACTTTGATGGACCATGATCCCAGGAAAGAGCCCACCAGATGTGCTATTAAAAAAAATAGATGCTCCTAAGTGTCCAGGGTCCCTACAACAGGCAGATTTCTTAAAAGACAGGTGAGCTCTAAATAGTGTCAGGATTGCACATAGGAGTGGCACGAGTCCTGCCTGAGAATCCAGACACATTCATCACCCCCAAGATGACTCAAACAAAACCTTGCAGGCTCCCTGTCAGACGTTTCCACGTCATATGAAAATTTCTGATCAGCTTCTAAAAAGACATCATGATTATTCTTTTAAATTAAAATTGTTTTATTTATGTCTGTTGTTTTGTAATGAAAAATAACTGACCAGAAGAGACTAGAAAAAAATTCCACATTTTAGATATTATAGACTTGATTCTTTAATTGGATTGCAATTTCCAATATTACAATTACTGAATATGTTTAATTTTTATAAAATATATGCAATTTCTTCTTCTAAGAAAGATATATAGAAACTGTGAAGCTACTACAGCTTGTCACCAGGTGTTAGAAATTTGTTGTTGTTGTTGTGATCCTGTTGGCCAGTTTCAGCATGCCAGTTTTTTCATTTGAGCTATGATAATCAGAGCAAATAGAGAACATGCCATTCCATAACAAACTCTGTTTCCTCAAATTGACGTATTTTATCAAAGACTCAGCCCTCAGCAAAAGCTGTTTTCTTCCTTAGAGTGGTTGCTCTTCAATACAGTGTGATTGTGGCTGCTGCTGTTTTATCTAGATACTTAGTTTGCCCTATCGAAATATCTGACAAGTCTACCTTCCCATGTTTAGGAACCTGACTACTGTAGTGGATGTGGACATTTTAAAAAATTGAGATTTACCTGCACTTAATCACAGAATATAATTCTGTTGTCTCTATTTTTTACTTTGTGCTGACTCCATTAAATAGAGTAACTGCAAGTACTCTGTTAAATAGAGTAATTCCTGCTATACAGCTATTGAGTAAACCGGATTTCTGTGACACCAGAACAGGTTGAGGGAACTGTCAATGGTAAGCTCGATGATATTGAAGCGCTTATTGACCCCATGGTGCTAAGATTCTGAGCTTTAAAATGTACTGATGTCTTGGGTTTGGTTTTTCTTTATTTTTTTCTCCTCTCTTGCTACTCAAATACCTCAGTACAGTAAACATTATAAAGAAGGGGTGTCTCTACATTAGATACAGCATTTTCCTTGAGATAAAAGCATCAGGCTTTTTGATCCCAACATTCATTCCTGTATTTCCAAACCTGTGTTCAGAACAATTCTGCTGCCACAAAGTAAGGGGGGATGCCAGCTGGCAGGCAGGGAAGCAGGGAATGTAAAGGTAACATTATTTCAGCCTTGTACAAGAGAAACTCAGATTAATCTCTTTTACTGATTGATTGCTGTGTGACTTTGAACTGATAATCTTTTTGGGCCTGTATTAACCCTTCACAGATGAGAATGGTGGTGCTTTTCTCACTGTAGAAGGGTCTAAGCAACACCTGGTGGTGGTGGTGGTTGAAGTTTGTGACTGCAAGTGACATTGAAATAGAGAAAAGTATTATGTATTTCTGGCAGGGCTGGGAAGAATTTCTCATTATCCCTTCTCCAGACCAAAATTATTAATTTCTTTTTTCATTCTGAACCAGAGTAAAACACAAAGCTTACTGAAATTTTCCAAAACTTTAATACTGAAACAACTGAAACTGAAACTTTATACATTTCTGAACTATGGTCTTTAAGTTAACCACTTGGGTCAAAGTATGCTGAGGATCCTCAGCACTTTGAGCCACTAAATTCGGTGTGGACTGCTAGAGACCCAAACAGATCAACTTCCTACATTTAATGAAATGGGTCTGCTGAAAAAAACAGAGTATGATTATCTAGTTAAAAAGCATCCTGTGCGTACACACAAAGGGACAAAGATAAATTTTAATCCTGACATTTCCTAGGTTTTGACTGTTTGACTTTATGAATTTATTGTCTTGTGAAAACATTTTCCTCGTGTAATTCCTTCCATTTCTGTTTTAAGGCATAGGGCAAAAGAGAAATTCTGTAATACTGATTTACAGCCACATGATTCGTAAAAAATCTGTAACTTCTAGATCCACCACCAACTCCTGCACACTGATAGGGCAATAGTTGGTAGTAATGGTAAGCTGTCTTACCTCTGCCTGCATCTCCACTAGTGAAAAGATTGGGAATTTTGCCAGTGTGTTTCACAGATACTCACTGACAGAGGACAGGTTTACTCAACATTCACGTTTCCAGACAGGTCCTGAAGAGCATTCATCACTGGACATGGCTCTGCAGCTCTTTTGCTATAAATGTTACCCTTTTTGCTGTGTTCTTTCTTGTGGCTGACTCCTAGTTCTTCCTCTCCTACCCCATTCCAGTATCCTGGGTCTTTAGACCATCTCTTCCTCACCTTCTCATTTTGCTTTGCAGCTGCTTTTGCAGTCTTTCTGCCTCCGCTTCTCACTTCCTTTCCTCATTTCCCAAAATTAGTGAGAGACTTGATTTCTTGACTCTAGCGAGGCTCTGGTGAGCATGATGAATAACTTGGCCAGCTTCAGACTGGGATTTGTAAGAGTGGCTAAGGGCAGAAGCTATGCAGAAATGACTGCCCTTTTCCCTGGAGGTCAGGTGCAGGGGGCTGAAGTACCTTAAAAGGCCTTCAGAATTTACCGACATGCACAAACGATATTTTCCTCTGTGGTCATTCTGAGAAATGGCACTCAGGAAAATGTTAATCCTGACAGCAAGGTGTGATCAAGCTAGACGTACAGAGAGCAGACATGACTTGCTGTGTGTCGGCACCCTGTCGGGCTTCTGCTCGGTTGATTTTTCACCTCTCTGAAAGTCAGAACTGATGGGCGAGACGAGTTGTGCCAACGCATGTGCTACGATCCCTCCAGATTCCTCCACCTCGCCTCACTTCTAACGCAGTCTCTGTATAGTTAGGATTCCATTTCACATTTAAGTAGTTAATTTCTGAGTCAAAAAACCAACATACTGTTATTAGGAGATCCTACAATTATCAAACGGAGTGTGAAAATGTCGCATTTCAACTTTGTTGATCCACCTCCTTGTTCAGAAGCAATTGAAACGGCTTTATATTATGGCCCCAAAATATCATAGCTCAACAGGCTATGATATTTGTCACTTGTCAAGCCTAGGAGATGAAAAATATGGATCACTTCCTGACATTTTTCATCCTCTTAAAAATCCTGAAACATGTATTTTGTTGATTTTATAGAACTTTCTGGTTCTAGGTTAATTGTCAATAAAGCCTTCTTATTTAACCCTATTTTTATATTTTGAATAATTAAATATATCATTGCGTAGAAAGATAAATATAACATTTTACACGTAAGATTTTAAAACTGTGAAGGGGAAACAAAACCCGCAAAATTTATATATACAACATTTAATATCCACATGTGTGTATGTGCGTATGTATGTATATATAGATATATTTGCTTATCTAAAATCCAAAGAAATTGAGTTCCTAATCAGTCTGTTGATTCCTGTCAGACTTTAAATATATTTTAAGTGCCATTATTCTTCACTCTTCTGGTGTGATATGTTCAGATGTGAAAATCACTTTACGTGACTTCTGCTCTTCAATAGCTCTAAATCAGTTTCTTTTAAAAATGGGATTGCATGTGAATCTGTGTTTCCATCTGCAGGGATTAGAAACAAAAGTTTTAAGATACAACTGGAATAATACCTTAATTGAAATAATGGGGAGTTTTAAGGCTTGCTTTATCCAACCCGTGATAAAATTTCACACTAGGGTTTGACCCTTCGACGCAGACTAACTAGCTTAAATACTCATGTGGTTTCGGGAGTCTCCTGTTGAGACTGGCTGTAATTTTAGCATACTTAATACTGTGAAACAGCTGGGGAGCAGAAGCCATGTATCAAGTTGCCATTTGTTTTTCCTTCTCGATTTTGTGTATGTGTGTGAGTATTTAACTGTTTTCACAGACTTTAAGCAAGCATTTCAGACAATGTTTAGGATGTATCTCAGTTGTTATGAATAAGGTTGCTGGATCTGGATAATGTTATAGAATTCTTTTCTTTTTCTCTCTCTTCCTTTTTTTCTTGTAATGCTTAGTGGGTAAGTATGACGCCGGATTTCAGAGCTGTTGCTTCATTGCACATAACTAACCCATCCCTCTCTTTAACCTGTAGCATGAGCAGCAATTGCATAATGAAATTCGAAATTCCGTTTTCTGTGCTCATCTGTTAATACCCTTCAATCTCTGCGGTTCGTGTCTCATGTCTCACACCTGTTATCTTTTATCTTTTCTCCTCCCCCTTCCTCACTTCTTTCCACTCCTCCTTCCTCATCACTTCTTCATTCTCAACAAAGAAAGAAATGCTGTGATATTTCTTCTCCTTCCAAAACCTCCACTAGAAAGCATTGGCCACATCAAGGTAAAGGGCAAAGGCTTGAAACGGAAGGTCTTTCACGCTAGCTGTGAATGGTATGCTGTGCAAAACAACAACGGTTATTTTCTGTTCTCTAACTTCCACCATTTGAAATGCTTTAATTCCTTGTAAAATTAGAACAAGATAGAATTTCAGAAAATGAGAGTGCATGTTTCCCTGCCTGCCTTTTTCTGTAAGGCACAGTGAGTCAGGCATTATCATGCTTTTCCAGATTGTTTGGCAGTGAAGTACCTAGTTCATGAACAGAATTGCTCTCACCAGCTGGGGAACAAATAACAGCCCTTTCTCCTCCCTGTCACTTCAATGGGTCGTGTCAGTTTGAAAAAGATAGAAAGTACTGTGCTGCCGTCTCTCTGGAGCTGGCAGGTGATGGGCCAGGCGAGGAGGATGGCCAGATCGCTAAATCACTTGAGGTTTATGACAACATGTTTTAAATGTGCTCTTAGACTTCTTACCTGATGACCTCATTTTATATTAGAGGAGTCTTTCAAAATAAATCATCATCGGTTTTGAATGGTTTTTGCACCCCTTACATATGAAATGCATGCTGAGGGAGAAAGATCCTCAGTTCTGATTATTGCATTGAAATTTTAAATTACCAGTAATAGTGATACCAGTAAAATGTGGAAGAAAATACCAGTAAATGCAGAAGAAATAGCAAGTGATATTCTGGCTTACTGAAGTCAGCAGGGGTTTCCCCATTGGCTTCTGCAGGCCTAAGGCTCTGTCTGTAATTTATATGGGTGTGAAGCTATCAGTGGTGACTGAGATAATTGGGTTCAATCAGGCTGTCAGTCCCTGTACAGGGCTAGTAAAGTGCAGTTTAGTTTTGTGGATGTGAGTTCGTAGTGTTAATTTTCTGTACCTGGGAAGGAGAACATAATTTTGATTTCATATTTTCTCCTTTTCATTTTGTATCTGTGTGGAAGGTTTGGAGATGGGCTGTTTGTAAGGGAAGAGCCTTGTCCTCTTGCAGTGAGGACTCAGGGCCCACTGGAGCATAGCTCTGGGTGCTGGGCTCATGACCTAACAGTACCGTTATCTCAAATTCATCTTGTTCCTTTTACAAAGAAATGTTAACATATAGTGCATCCAGTTAGTACGATCTGTTCAAGCTTCTGCCTTGTGGGCCCTGTAGCAATTTGCCTTTTGAAGCACCGACTAAAGTTGGGATGGGAGAAGATGTTGTGCTCTCCCAGTTGGCCCGTTTCACTCCACCTCTTCAGCTGCATTCCTAGAGCTCCCTTCATGCACAACGAGCTGTTAACCTTCATGTTCTCATTAAAATCGGGTTTCTTACGGGTTGTGGTTTGAATAATGACTCCCCTTCCCTGCGAGGGAACCAGAGGTGTTTGTTCTCCCAGTTAGTGGGAGAACGTCACCCACTTCAGTGCTGCCTCAGTTGTCAGGAGCGAGGGGGTTCTGCAGTCCCATAGCTCAGTGGTTTCTGGCATCCTCTTTTCTCTAGAGGTGGATTTGTGGCAGCTGCTAGCTCCAGTACATCACTCACAGCGGGTAAAGGGCTAGGAGATGCTGTGGGAGTGACAGCAGCACTGAAATTCCTCCCTGCCCCTCATGAATAGACTCCTGCACTGCGAGTGGGGAAGGCGGCACTGACCCATCCGCTTCTTGCTGTCCTCTGCAGGCTTCTGCCCAGAGACTCAGCCGGGAGAAACCCCAGCAGCAGCAACAGCACAGGTGGATGGAACAGACTTAGCCTCTCCAATGTCTCCTCGGACTAGCAAGAGCCGCATGTCTATGAAACTGCGCCGCTCCTCCGGCTCAGCCAACAAGTCGTGAGCGGCGAGATGCCTGCAGCTTTCTAGAGAGCAGTGATCGGCCGCCCTTCCCGCAGCGCCTCACCGCTTCCCGTTAAAGGATTATGTCTCTAGCGTGTGTGCCCCATCCCTGCATAGCCCTCTTCTGTTTGCTTATTTTAAACAGTGACACTGGAATTTTACTTTAATATTTTAGCTTTTGGTTTTTTTTATCAAACTCCAGGCTGCCTTTTTTCTTTTTTTTTTCTTTTTCTTTTTTCTTTTTTTTTTTTTTTTTCCAGTGCAGTTTGTCCTCTGCACCTTTTACCTTCCTGGATGATTTCAATATCTTAACAGTAGTCATTTTTAACTCCAGTTGATCTTGAGTCAATTATGGAATTGGAGGCTGCAGTTTGATTACACTGTATTTATTGTGCCCCATTGCAATTTTCTCTGTAACAAAGAAAGAAATATGTACAACTTGAAAATGAATGTACAATTTTAAATTGAAGTTGCATTTGTAAAGTCTTTGTCAGATATCACAATGTTAATGCACAGGATGTGTACAGTTTATTTATGTTAAGAATAAAATAGTTCAACGGCCTTTCAAGCATTACAGAGTCCAAATGTAATAACTTGCTCGTAGCACCAACTCTTTCTTCACAAAGCAACGAATCATTTCATAACTGCGCAGGTGATGCCATAATCTATGCCAGAAAAAAAAAAATCACTGTGCTGAAATTCTACTTATGCTTGGCTTCCAACTATTTTTATAATGTTTGCTTTTCCAGGTGGTATCAACAGTAAATGCCATTGAGTCTCATGGGGTTTAGCCTTTATCACCGGGCTGCTGGGTCCAGATGTGTATTCTTGTTTCTTACATTAGGAAAAAAAAAGCACTTTCCTGATAGAATTTCATTGCTCTGATGATGTGTACTAGGGGAGAAAGGGAACATGCTCCAGGAGCCTGGCCTGAAATGCTGACGACTCCAACCCTGCAAGTGCAGATTAGTACACGTGTTCTATCCACCCGGAGATACTTTCCTACAGAAGATGAAATGCTCACATTTTGAGTCTGGCAAACAACAGAATGCTGTTAACAAAATGTAGCATGACATCGGTACTAACTGCATGTGTAAATACATCATATGGGCAACAATAAAAAGATAAATTATGTATTGTCATTCCTGTCGTATCTACAAATTTGTAATGGTAAAAGAGAAGACGTGCTATTTAATAATACAATAAAATTATTCTTGCCACCTTTTGTATATTAGTCATTCACCTCAGTGATTAGATTCTTACTCAAATTTATAGAAGAAGAGCATATTACACGTGGAGCACTTAAGTGCAATACACTGCTTAGTATTTGTATTAAAAATTACACACGAGTTCTTAGGAGCTTTTTCCCAACCCATCACAAGAATGCCGTACTGAAAACTTTTCCCCAGATCTAGTAAATACAATACATGTTCCCTCCTGCAGCCTGGTGGTTTGAGTGCTGTTTGTAGGAGCAGTTAATAATCATCAGGTTTCTGTGGTCCTTTTGTCTCTGCACAAGTGGAGAAAGGAAAGCGATGATTTAAAAAAACATAGTGACCTTCGCCAGGGGAGAGCTCATTTAACGGAATTAAGGGGCCTTTTTACCTAAGTCTCTGTTACCGACAAATGATGGAAAAATGCACAACTTAAAATAACGTGATTTATTTCTGACAAACGAGAAGAGCAAGCTGCGATTTTAGCCTCCTTCGTCAGACAGCAAATCTTGGCTGCTTTAGGTTATATCGTATTAATTGATTTGTCCAGGTCCTGGAACTAAAATGAGAAAGTCTGTGAAGCACATTTAAAATAAAGCACTTATCACTTGCTTTCAGCCTTTGGGCATGATAGACGTAAATCTTTTGTTGTGTGCAACAAAATATAAAACTAAAGAAATAATTGCTTTAGAGGATGCTAATCAAAAGATTGAAATATTTTGCATGCTCATTTCAGAGATAGTGTTAGAACAAAGGCTATGGCTGGGATCAGTTTAGTCCATCAGAAATCACCAGCTGACCCACTTTGCCCTGCTGAATATAGGAAAGGTGTGAGCTTTGTTTTAAATCCTTTCTTGAATTTGCTTGCCCTTATTTTTGGCCTCATCTACTAGCAGATCTGGAAACAAGGACTCGCATATGGGAAAAAAAAACAACAACTAAATAAATAATAAATAAATACTGGCTGAAATGTCAGTAGCTGGTAAATCTGACAGCATTTCAAAGCATTTGGCCAGAACACCACTAAAGCCAGGGGAATACACGCCGTGGGGTGCTTTGCTAAAGGTAGGTCTTCTTACGGAGAAGGAAGGTAGCCTGCCATCTGTGCTTCAGCAAGGTATCAAAGGGCTGTTTCACGTTCTAACTTCAGCTGCTCACAAGACTCGGACAAACCCACATTAACAGTGCAGCTCACAGGGGAGAGGGGTCGGAGGCTGCCCAAAAAGGCCGGGTGCGGACAGGGACCCTCTGCCTGCCTGCACCTGTAGGGCTGGCAGGCCCACGCATTGCCTGGCCTGATGAAACCAAACTGCACTTCTTGCTATGGTCCGTGCCACACTAACAAGCCACCGATGGAGCAGGTGTTCAAATGGGCAGCTGCCGGAGACGTGCGTTTTGCCTACCACACCATCGCTAGATATAGAAACACAGAGTAAGCGGGAGATGCGTACTTAGCTATCAAAGATCAACACCTTGTATTTTAATAAGCAGACAGCACAATTAATTTTCCATATGTTTTGCTAGCTATTATATGCCTTGACATTGACTTAACATGAACATTTACCTTCTCAACTATTTTAGTACAGAATACAGCAAACAAAACACCTCACAATAACTTAAATGTTGAAGCTCGGGGGCTAAGGCTATTGAAACAAGGTCACTAGATCTGGCTCCTTTTCTCACGAAAAATAGTTCCTCTCTTTAAATATCCTATATACAGCTGTACTTCTATCCTGGGACCGAGAGCAGCTACGAAAGACGTACTTCCAGTGGGCCGACC